>NC_066594.1:1797500-1882500 GCF_905475345.1 Vespula vulgaris
TCATCTCGAGAAACTAATTCGGAATAAAAACGAAGCGTCCAATAAAAAAAATTCACATCACTTGATACGAGTAGAAAGATTAAATACGAGCTTCTTCGATATTATTACAATGAAATATCGTAATTCATAGGAAATATAGATATTTTATCGCCATACAGAAAATATTAGATATTAAATAAAATTTTTACGCGTTTATCGATAAAACATCGTTCATATAAAAGATCGGACGTTGGCAAAACCAATGACATTAGATCGAGTCTACAATTCGCAAAGTATTTCGAAGTGGAGAATAAAATCGAATATTTTTAGTACGGTTAAGCAAAGACATTTTACGACGTAAAGGATTAAACAAAAGATAAAAGGAGAAATCGAAGTTCTTAATAAAACGGTTAATAAACAACAACTTAATTGGACATAATGAATCGTAACGAAGGCATAAGTGATCTAAGTAATATTTTGCAGTTCTGCAAAATTGTATGTGATGCCACTGAAGTTACTGCAGACTTGGTGAATATGTTTAATGAACTATTATATAAAACTCAGGATAGAAATGATTATACAACGCTAAATGAAATGAACGAAGATCACCGATTAAGAAGGCGTAACGAGATAATAACATTAATATCGAAAATAATAAATTTGATTAATTCAGTGATAAAATTTTATTATTCTGATCCTATATTTGTTCAACAGTGGGAACAACGATTGAAAGTTATCTGTGCCATGTTTAACGACGAAGACGATACGATGAAAATTATAATTGGCGTGAAACGGGAAGGACACTCGTTAAAAATGTTTTATTCCATTTCCGAAAACACTAAAAGAAGAGAAAGAGAAGACACTAAAAGACACTAAAAGAGACACGAAAAAAACATCGAATTTATCGGATAAGACACAAAAAAACATTTGAAATAACAACGAAGCGTCACAAGAATAGGTCCAAGAAAAAAAATAAAAGACAATAATGGCCAATCGTATCGCAAAATTGGCCGAAGATAACCTTGATAATCGATACATGGTATACTGGATCAGAATTTGTATGAGTTGATACGAGTACAAAAATTAAATAGGAGATACGAGTTTCTTCGATATTACGATAGACTATCGTTACAAGACAGAACGTATTCGGCGAGTTTGTAAAAAAATAAAATAAAATAAAATAAATGGATGTGTTATAGCATAATATCACAATATAATAAAGAAAATTGGTCATAACCGTACGCTGTATCCGATTTCAATCGTTTTCTTCGTGCATATTGAAAATATTAATATTAAACGTTATCTACAAAAATGATTTACTAGAAATATTACCATTGGAATAAATGTTATAATCAATAAAAGTTCAAATCAATTGGTTCAAAATTAATAGTTCGAAAGCAATCATACATATAAAAAGAAAAGGAAAGAAAAGAAAAGAGAAAAAAAGAAAAAAAAAAGAAAAGAAATTTATTAATTAATAAAAATGCATCGAGCAATAGAAAAAATATATATAAGCGAAAAATATACAAAGCTTTGTTACAAATTGTCAATTGAAAAATTGTATAAATATTTAATATATCTACGATTATCAATAAATATTTTTAACTGTTCATCAGTATACTCATTTTTCCTATATCATCTCGATTTAACCATAAGATCGACAACAAAATCTCACATAAATATAAATAAACAACAGAGAAAAAAAAATATATATATATATATATATTATTGATTGAATGAAATGATTTCATATACATATAGACGGCAGCAAGTTGCTTTAGGGAGAAGAAATAAATGATAAATCGTTTACCGATGTCCCATCGAGTTCCGATAATCATATAGAATTTCTAATGAACGGAAAAACAGTATTTACGAGGTCTCTTGAGTGAGAGGGATTCGGAGGTGGGAGAAGGTGGGAGGGAGGAGTTGAGAGGAGGAGATTCGAATGGAGGCGAACCGTTTTAACGAAGTTCGGAGATATAACTATAATTTTGTACATTTCGGATCGCGCAGGGAGCATCGATTTGATTCGAACACACAAAGAGAAAGAGAGAGAGAGAAAGAGAGAGAGAGAGAGAGAGAGAGAGAGAGAGAGAGAGAGAGAATATATCTCTGTTACGTACGTTATGTGTTTATATGTATGCGTGTCCGAGAGAAAGCCACGATAATGCGACCGCGCGAGTATTTCGATGAAACACACGTCGAAATCGGTAAATCGAGATGATCGATACAAGTGATTGCACGGGGATAGGATTACAGAGACGCGATTTGTTCCCCAAATTATACTGGCAATCACTGACTGTCCAGTTTAATCGAGTCGTTATACCTTCCCATTGTTGCTTATTTCATTTAATAATTAAACAATGATACAACGATTTTGGAAACTTTTGTCTATATGTTCTTTTCTTTTTTTTTTTTTTTGATTTTTCTTTTTCGTCTTATTTTGTCTTTTTTTTTCTATTTCTTCACGCCAAGTTTAATCCTGAATATATTTTATTTTAGAATTATTTTAGAAATTTATTTTCTTGGCAATGTATATCAATTTTAATTAATTCGGGCCGATCTTTAAGATCTTCTGATTTCTTTTTCTTTTTTTTTTTTTTATTTTAAAAATCTGTACTAATAATCACTCAATGGTAAGATATTTTTGATAATGAATTATTCATCTTACAAATTAAGATATTCAGAATCAAGGACGCATCATCTTGCTTTTTAATAATAACTATAAGTCAATTTTAATACGACAATTGTTTGGTTAGATTACTAATGATATAAATAAAACATGATTTCACCTCGCTTACTATCGATCACTATTATCATAGCTAATTTTTTTCCTGATTCTATACTGATAATATAGAAAAAAGCATTCTTTTTCTATTTTTCTTTTTTTCTAAAGATATCTTTGATAACGATAAATATCTTCGGAAAGTTCGTCGATTATTCGTCGAATTTCTACAAGAGGATTATCTATGATTTTTTCAGATCGCGAAACAAATTCTACAAAAACAGAAAAACTATTTCTTCGTACGTGGTGCAACAAGTGTCGTGTTCCTCTTATTTCTTCATATCTAAGATAAATAAATATATATATATATATATAATATTATATATATATATATATGTATATATATATTTTATAGGTAGATAGATCTGGCTAGTCGTAGCTAGTTGAAATTTAGTGGGTACTAAAACTTTCGGCGTATATCTCGCAAAGTGGCGGCATCCATCTTGGAAATGGCCTGTAGTAGCGGCACTTGGCCGCCACATCGAAGGAAAATGCAAATTGTCGAATATTTATACGCGACTGTCCACGGGAATGATTTGCATGCCGTGCCGAATTTCTCCGGCCATCCTAACTATATTTCTTCTATATATATACATAGATCAAATATATATATATATACATATACATATATATAATGTATATACCAAGAATTTCAAATGGAATCTAATCAAACCATAGAAAAATTTCTTCAATCGTATTTTCCGAATCTCCTGCATGTTTCAATGATCAATTGAATTCTACACGATGCTATTTACTAAGTAAATTCTCTTTTCCTTTTTCTTTTCTTTTCTTTTCTTTTCTTTTTTTCTCCTTTTCCACATAGATACTAAATAGTTTTATAACGATCTATTAATAAAGTATCTGCACACGATATCCGTATAAGATATTTCTTTTCTCTATTTTGTTCGTATTTGATCGTAACGAAACATTTTTCCCACTTTCGAAAATAATTTCAAACGGGATAAATATCTTACGTAAAGGAAATAACCTATAAGAAACTGTATCGGCTCACTAAAAAATAATGAAATATTCTCCAATCCCGTATCACCGTTCTTATCTCTTAAAGTTATCGAAATATTTAAAGAAATACTTCGCTCATAATTTATGGTTATATGTACATGCATTTCGATATCTCGAAAGTAGAACACTGTACTCTTGCTCATAATAATAAACTATCCTTTAAACTAAAAGTAAAAAGGAGCAAAGAGAAAAAAAGAAAGAAAAAGAAATACTTATATATATATATATATATATATATATATATATATATATATATATATATAAAGGAACGCAAGTACATTTAGATACAACCAACTCACTCGATTCACGAATTTCTTTTTTTAACTCAATGATAGTAATGATTTCAACGAAGAGAAGAATGAAAGATGTCGGTGAAACGAAGATAAGGATAACGATATATAGTTAAACAACTATTCGACAGAGAGAAAAACAGAGAGAAAAGAGAGATGAGAGAACACTGTGCTTTTCCCATTTTCCATGACATTATATCCGGCCGCAATATCAGTCCGATTCGCAACACACGCGTTGTTGTTTTCCTCCTTCTCTTTCTCCACCTCTTCCTCGTCGTTCCTTCCTTCATTCCTCCCTATGCATTATGCAACAACTGATATACGCGCGATATCGCGCATTATGCGAGCGACAGATGTAACGGCCCGTTGTTGCGCTACGACACGGTTGCCTTCTCGAGAGCTTACATTTTTCAATGGGAAGCGAGCTCGTAGATAACGTGACTCGTGTCGAGCATTCGAAGGATTTTCTATTTCTTTCTTTCTTTCTTTCTTTCTTTCTTTCTATCTTTCTTTCTGTCTTTTTCTCTCTCTTTCTCTGTCCGTCTGTCTATCTTTTTCCTTTCTCCGTTTTTACTCTTCGAAAAATGCGAACGTTACCATTTGACTTTCAACCAAGAATAAGTCGACTCGTTAGTCGCGTAACGATTCCGAAAGCTTAAGTGAAATTCACGGGACATTTGTGTCTAGGTTGGTTCACGTGTGACATCGGCCTGATACAGACAGGTCTGCATATGTAATCGTGTCGTATGTCGCGTCTCGTATACTCTCATGTTTATATATATATATATATATATATATATATATATATATATATATATAGTGTATGTATTACTACTACCATTACTATGACTACTACTACTACTATTCTCTCTCTATCCAAATATATATGTATATATATTTATATGGTTATGTATATATGTACATATATGTACATATATCTAAATACATACATATATATATATATACATATACATATATACTTGTATGCTCGAAACGTGTAGGTATATAGATATTAGGAAATAGACTATTAGCGTGTGTACTACTAACTACGTGGAGGAGAGGATGCTATATGTGCATAACGATTATATGCCTATTAGAGGAGTACAGAGGCGTATACATATATACAATACGGAGGGACGTATAGAGAGAGACAGAGAGAGAGAGAGACAGAAAGAGAGAAGGAGAGAGAGAGGGAGAGAGAGGAAGAGAGGAAGGGAAGGAGCGAGAGAGAGAGAGAGAGAGAGAGAGGGTTAGGGTCGTTGGGGACGGTACCATTACCGGTATTGATGAGCAGCTGACCAGAGGAATTGGTTCAGCACGTGTGATCGATCTGGCTAATCTCCCTTTGCGCACCGACCAGATGCTAATCTACGATCGATATTAGATAGGATGCGATATTACGAAAATCTCGGAATCTTCGACGAAATTGTTAACACTGAGATTCTAGAGAATCTCTATCTCTATTTCTCTCTTTCTCTCTCTCTCCCTATATCCATTTATATATATACATCGAAGACGACGATATTAAAGGTTTATAAGATCATCGATCGTGATAGGTATAATAAGAAATCCTCTTGCTAGATCATCATAATCATCATCTTCTTATTTGTCATCTATTTATGCTTCTCTTTACGAAACGTCGTTAACTCGAAAGCACAAAGCGATGCAACACAACTGATGGTAATTCGTTCTATAACGGTGTGCATACTTAACGCATAATATCGTATGCAACGTTAATCGTAACTCGTGTCCCGTTGCAAGCTGATAAATTAGAAAGATAGTACATGGTAGATATATACCCTGACCTATCCACCGTGTCGAGTGTTGAGAGAACCGTCTTTGGAGGAACGTGTCTTGGCGGAAACGTGACAACAGGCTTAGTCGTTACGAAAAATTAGAGAGCGCGAGAGAGCGTGAAGAAGTATTTCTCTCTCTCTCTCTCTCTCTCCCTCTTCCTTTCTTTCTCTTCTTTCCTCTTTTTTTTTGCTTTATATGCGTAGACCAACAAGGTGGATTATCAAGACGATGCGTATGCTCGTTATAATAAACGTAACAGAAGGTCATTTAATAGTTGAAGCTTAGTCTTCTGAAGGACGAGGATGTTTCTTTTTTTTTGTTTACTTTTTTTTTTCATTATATATTTTCATGGTGGTCGCTACCACCAGTTGTTTCCTGTCTCTCTCTCTCTCTCTCTCTCTCTCTTTCTCTCTCTTTCTCTCATACACACATCTGGTCACGTATAAGTACGAGCTAATTTACAAGAAATTATGCGACGCGTGCGCGAATTAAACCCTCCTCCTCTTCCTCCTTCATCTCCTCCTTCTCCTCCTTGTCCTTCTCCTCTTTTTTCCTTTTTTTTTCTAACACAACTTTCCTCGCAGTACGGAACGTAGGACGGAAGGTACTTTGCTAAATTAAAGCGTAAACCTTACACGCGATTCGTGCGCACGTGCACGACACGCATGCGTTCGGATAGAACGAGTGTATACAGGACGCCACATAGTGACGACAACTGCATGCTTACGTTACCTTTACGAAGAGTTTCAAAATCACTATGTCAGTATCTCCTTTCTGTCGTATTAAGTGTCATATTCGCGTCATAGCTTCTAAACTGTGTCCCGTCCTTTTCCTCTTTCTTACAATACGATTACAATGATAAAGATTAAGATGAGATAGAGAAGGGGGAAGAAACAAAGTAGGATAAGATAAGATAAGAACGGCTTACGTTTGTGTCACGTTTGTTTTCCACGTGAGACAATCTAATTAAGTGCGAGAAATTCTTTCTTCCCTTTGTGTTTGATTTTTTTTTTCGATTTTATTTTTCTTTATCATATATAAACATAGGCTTGATTTTAACGATATGTATTATTTATCTTCTACTACGAATTTCTCTAATATACCTATGTATCTATACTACGTATTTCTATTTATATACATATGATCTATGTATGTATGTATGTATGTAGATATGTATTAAAGAAAAAAATGAAATGATCAAAGATTTATAAATGAATATCGTTCGATATTCCGTGTCATGGATCGACGATGCTTTTATCATCGAACTAATGCGATGTGTGATTGAATGCAGAGGTACGATAGAAAGAGAGAGAGAAAGGGGAGGGAGAAAAATAGGGGAGAGAGAAAGAGAGAGAGAGAGAGGTCCTGTCAGAACAAAGCGATGAAAAGCGAGATTTGCTTTATTACAGGCAGGTGCCGTTATTCATGAGCCCGCCGTCGAAATTAATAACAATGGCGTCGAGCACATCACACGCGTTAACCCTACAAATAAATAATCTCGGTTGGATACTGTGTCTCCTGTTTTTTCTCTCTCTCTCTCTCTCTCTCTCTCTCTCTATCTCTCTCTCTCTCTATATATATATATATACATGTGCATGCACACACATACACATATATCTTTTTCTCTCCCTCAATGATTAACATAATTTTCCTCTCGAGTACTTCGTCTCTCATATATTATATCCAGATGTTAAATGTCTCTCTACTTGTCTTTCTCTCTCATTATATCTCCTATATTTTCGATACATTTATATCAAATCATATATATGTCTACTTTGTCAAGTCGTTCAACGCGCTAATTTTTTCTCTCTCTCTCTCTCTCTCTCTCCCCTGCGTTTTTAATATAATGCAACGTTTTTGAAGCGAGATAACATAATCGCATATTTCTACCACAAAAACGGATAAGAGCGATCAACGTTACTGTTCCTGGATCGAGTTAATCAGATTCTGCATTAGCATCATCACGGAATCACGAACGCTTCTCTTCGAAAATCTGCAGACCGATTAAAATATTTTCGATGAGCATATCCCTCTCTCTCTCTCTCTCTCTCTCTTTCTCTCTCTCTCTCTCTTTCTCTCTTTTACTCTTGGGTTTCGTGTAACGAGCGATACGAATCGGGGCTGATTGTAAATTGAGCGCGAAACCACCGTTGATTGGTTTAAAATCAGATCACCGCGACTCCATCCGTCGGTCAGTCGGTTGCATCGCATCGTTTCTATGCATCGCGAAGTAGGAGGCGGAGGAAGAGCAGAGTGAGTAAATGAGAGAGAGAGAGAGAGAGAAAGAGAGAGAATGAGGGGAAGAATTGCATGCATGCACCAACACGGCTGTGATCGTGTGGCTCCCTAAAATGAATTAAACGGGTGTGGATCTGTTGCCTAGCAACGTTTCTCTCTCTCTCTCTCTCAAACGTAATGCACTCAACTCGCACCATCGTTTTTGTTTCTGTTACGAAATGTCCATCTCTCTCTCTCTCTCTCTCTCTCTCTCTCTCTCTCTCTCTCTCTCTCTCTCTCTCTCTCTATCTATCTATCTATCTCTCTCTTTTCGTGAACATCGCCGAACTCAGTTCTGGTATCGAGAAATTTGAAAATTTGTCGAGCGAAACATCGATTGATGCGCGCCTGGACGAATTATCGCGTTAAAAAATTTCACTTTGCCCGCGGTGCGTTACAATCGCATGGACGAATTTGGAGAACGCCGGTAGTGTTGCATTTTCTGGCATGCATCTACATACATATGTACGTATGTATGATGTATGTATAGTACCGTGTTGGTACTATAGTGAATCGTGCAACACGAGCTTGTAATTCGAGTGATTTACTGGTAGAAAAACAGAAGGGAAAAAGAAGTGGGGGAGGTAGGTGTCACGCTTTGTGCGCTGCGTCACGCGTCACCGTTTTGTTTATCAATCGTACGTTCGTTAAACGGCCGATCGAATTTTCGTAAAAACGGGAGAAATAGAGAGAACCGAGAGAAAACGACGAGAGACTATCGTTTGTCGTCCCTTTCGTTTCGTTCTACGGTCAAAATCGTTCGATCTGTTCTCCCGACCTGTGACAATCGGATAACAAAAAATAAACAAAACGTGAAAAGAGAAGAAAAAAAGACAAAAAGAAAGAAAGAAAGAAAGAAAAAGAAAAAATATCATTGGAAAAAACATACACGATCGAACGAGTGGCCGTGCTCGAATGCAACAAAAAAATAAAAAAAAGAAACATACAAAACCAAAGTCCGATTTTTTCTTCTTTTATTTTTTTACTTTTTACGTAGAGCCATTTTACACGCATCGTTTTTGTCGAACCCTCAAAGAAAAATCGCTGTCAAGAATGTAAATTCGTCCTACGGGATGAAAAGATTTTCAAACTTTTGTCCTGGCCTAGGGCCTGCGATCGACGTGCAGATAATTACGCGTTGTAACGCGTACGTCACTACGAGCATTGTACCTTTTGTTTCATCGCGTTGCAGTTCCACTTTATTTTCTTTTTTCTCCTTTCCGCTTTATTTTATTTTATTTTTTTTTTTTTTATTTTCGTTCACTATTCCAGCAAAATAATTTACATCAAATGCTTTTCACGATCAACATGTAATAGAAAATTTTTATTGCTTTTCTATTGATCGATCCTCCTTTTGCGATCTATGAGAATAAACGAGTGGAAATGTGTGCGTGAGAGAGAGAAAGAGAGACAAACAGAGAGGAAAAAGAAAGAGAAATATAGAAAATTTCCTTCATAATCTTTTAGAAAAAAGGATATTCTATATAAAGAAGAGAATTCGTAAAGGGACAAGGATTTAAAATGAATATCCTTTCACTTCCGACTACACTCGTCGTCGAGTTCCCATAACACGCGTCGTCACGGCCACCACCCCCCAGTTTCACGGTTGTAACTACGATTTACTCTCTCTCTGTCTCTCTCTCTCTTTCTCCCCCTCTTTCAGTCTCTATCTCTTTCTCTAACTCTACCTCTTTCTCCTTCTCTCTCTGACCATAGCAAAGCCCGGTCGGCCTTTAAAGTTTCAACCCTAAAAGTGTTTTACGCTTGGTGTCACCCATTGATCGAATTTAAAACTGATGCGCATAGTAACGGGGTGGCATCGTTCGGCGGGTGACATCGCTTTGACACCCGGATGTACTGATTTTACAAGCAGACACGCGGCGGAAACGGATTCTCGGAATGAAATTTAGGGTTGAAAACGCAAAAGGAGAGACGGCAAAAGCCGTTGTTGGTAAAGGGACTGATAGAAGGAAAGAGACGGTCGAAGTAACGAAAGGGTTTCCTCTTGTCCCTTTTCTATATGGACGTAACGAATTAGGTTGATTTTCTTTTGATCAATCAATACGATATAGTATCATCGTCATAATGATTAACGAATTAACTTCGTTTCTCGCTATTAGATTAATTATCAATATCAAGCAACGAGAGAGATCATCCATGTTCGTTCGTCGACTCTAATATATCTAATTCCGGATTCGAATCGATAAAGGAATTATATTTTCTACACCATCGGATCTTCGCAATCTAATAATGATCAGGTTTCGAAAGTCGATATTTACCAGGAAATACAGGATTTTAAAGGGGTTACAAATTCGGCGACATTGCACGAGTAAAAGTAGGTTTCCAGGTAAACTGCCGATAGGATTGCGCGATATACCGAACGTTCCTCGACTTCGTGCGATTTCGTCGAATCTCAGTTTGTTTTTTCGAACGCGAAGAAGACCTACGCGTAAACCTATCGTATCGTTTTACCGAATATACTATACATACGTACACATACTTAGACAGATTGCTCGTTCACAGATGACCGAGCGAATCTCTCGCGACTGATCGAAGTTACAAGTGAAATTAATTAAAAGAAAATTTGCACGGTTCCGTGTTATCAACAAAATGCGTGCGAACATTTTTTTCTTTTTGTTTTCTCCCAATTTTTTCTTTCCCTTTTTTTTCTTTCTTTCCCCTATATTCCTGATCACCTCGAGTTATAAAGATCGATATTATTTTTCTGTTTCCTTTTTTTGATCGAGTAATTAAAAAAATCTTTTTCTTTTTAAATCGAATAACTTAATTAATTTATTTATTTCTTGTGATGCATATTTATATAGATAACGATCATTTGCAAAAATTTCTACTATGTATTTTTTATCATTAAAACATACTTTAGACATAGCTGACTCAAAACCCGTGTAAATTTTCTTTTATTAAACTTTCTTGTAACTTCAATCACTCGTCAGATATTTATTCGGACATCTATGAATGGATACTCTATACACACACAAGTATATATATATATATATATTTATCTATGTATATACATGGATCCCTTGCTAGGCTTAGAAAAATGTCGAACATTTTAAATTCGAAGCGAAACGAATGTATATTATTCATGCATGAAGCGAGAAAAGGGATTAGAGCGAATGAAAGTGCATCGATGTCATAGATAAACGATCGATTGCGGAGGATATTCCGCACCATGGGAGGTCTCTCTTTCTCACTTTCTTTCTCTCTCTCTCTCTCTCTCTCTCTATCTTTCTTACTTCTAACATTACTCGTAAACTAGAGAAAAATGCAAACGGAAAGTCATGGTCTTTGCATACGGTGCATCGAATCGAATAATCGAATCAGCCTAGAGATATCTTAACAACGTTCCTTATCTTGTACCTTTTCGATCATTTCCATCTTGTTACGTGAACGAGCTATAGTTTAGGATAATGATCGCACGTACACACGCACACACGTGATAGTTCTCTTAGACGAAATTATTTCTCACGTATGAGAACTTCCTCCAAAAAAGAAAACGAAACGAAAGAAAACGAAACGTAGACTCTTATCTATGACACGATCTTCGTTCGAGAAAAACTCGAACGAAGAAGATAGTACCTACTTTCCTACCTTTACCTACCTACCTACCTACAAAAATCTGTTCCCTCGAAACGTTGAAAATTATTTTTGTAAAAATGCAAACGCACGTTGCCCTTTATCCGATCTTTGTCGTTCCTTCAGTTGAGCAACCTAGCGGCTCAACCTTATCTCTCGTATTTAAAAAGAAAGAGAGAAAGGTTTCTTCGATAACGTAAAAAGTCTTGACGTAGACGGAAAGACGATGTATTTACAGAGGGCCTTTGACTTTTAAAGAATCGTACAAAGAAAGATATTTCGCTCCTTCTAAGGTGGGTTACTACTACTGTGTCCTTTTTCTCTCTCTTTTTTTTTTCTCTTTCTATCTCTCTTGGACTTGTTTCCTCTCGTGAGGGTAAACGACGATCTTCTCTCAGGCCGAAGACGTTATCTCAGGATTACTTCTTTCATTCGTCCTCGACTTAAGGATCCTAAGGATGAAATATGCATACTGCTCTTTGGAGGGCAACGATTCTTTGCGAGCAGAGCCTGTTTCCTCGTAATTACGTCCGTTAATTGTACAAAACCTCTTTCGCTTCTTTCTCTCTCTCTCTCTCTCTTTCTCTTTCACTCTTATTCTCTCACTCTTCTTCTCTCTTTATCTCTCTCTCTCTCTCTCTCTCTCTCTCTCTCTCTCTCTCTGTGTTACTTTATGTACGCACGTACTGATCTTACGCACCGAGAAGATGGTATTAAAAGAATCTTTACGAGGTCGTGTTTCGTCCGTCGGCTTGTAATGGGATATATGGCCGTAGGTCCTTCTTAGGCCCAGAAGGATTAACATCGCTAATTGTTAGTCTTGAAGGGTAGAGAGAAAGAGTATTGCTGCGGAGAGAAGCACCGTCCTGGAAAATTAAGGATTAGCGGCCGACACTCCACTCATCTCTCTTCACCCCTCTCGTTACTCTTGTGTTAGCTTCTCTAAAGACGATATTACTTTATTTCTCAACGTAAAACCCTTGATATCATGTAAATAAACTGTTCATAAGTTTCTTTCCTTTCGAATAGAGTTATTAAAAAAAAAAAAAGAAGAAGGAAAGAAGATGATCTATGTCCTACGATAATCGATATTAATTAACGATTATTATCGTTAATTTCAATCATATTATTTCATCGATCCTTATCGATCGATTTATTCGTAATCATATAAGAATATACATTCGCAATGACAATCCTTTAAAATATTGCTCCATATCGTTCTCCCGTTACTGTTTGCTATTCGCTCGACGAAGGGAAGATTCTCGGATTTATACGATAAGAATACTCCTCATCTTCTTATTTATCCGCTTCTAAAGTATCACGTTACCCGTGTCGGATTACGGTTTATCAAGTTTTTAAGGATGGATGGATAGAAGGAAGGAATAGGCATTAGGGAGCTAATATCGCGTTTCAAATTTTCATCGTTTAGGGTTGATCGTGCGTAAAAAGAAAATTATTTAAAAAGGATCATTACTCTCCTTGAAATACAAACGGACGTATTTAATAATCAATATTTAACCCTTTTAGTACCTTAAAACCAATATATCGGCTGATATTTGCGTCTTTTACGAATGAATATCTTGATACGATATTATCGTTTCGAATTTTCATTTTTAATACAATGCAAACACGTTTAATCACATTCTTCTTCTTCTTCTTCTTCTTTTTTTTATATAAAATGAATTTATAAAGCGAAATATACGTTTACTTCGAATATCTATATCTATTTGATCTCGATTTTCTCTCAGACATTATTTCGTTCGTTCACCCACAACTAACTTTCTTTCCTTTCTCCAAAAAATAAGAAACAAAATTAAATAAATAAATGAATAAACAAATAAAATCAAAAACGTCTTTACGTTTAATCGTTTTCGTCGTCACATCGTCGTCAATTCGTTGTTATTGTTGCTTCGTCACGACGCTGATTTTAACGACGCTCGTAGTGTTCGACAAAAAAAAAAAGAAGACAAAATGAAAAAAGAAAAAGAAAAAGGAAAGAAAAAAAAAAGAACGAACGTGTTCTACCTACATAATCGTGCGTCGCGTGTCGAGAATTTCTTGATAGGAATGAGAAAAGATAAAAAGATAAAAAGAGCGAAAGAGAAACAGAGAAACAGAGAAAAAGAGAAACAGAGAGATAGAGATAGGGATAAACAGAGAAAGAAAAAGAGACAGAAAGAGACAGAGAAAAGAGAGAGAAAAGAGAGAAAGCGAGAGAAAGAGAGAGAGAGAGATAAAGAGAGAACGAAAAAGCACAGACTTCGTAACAAACGAATGATAAAAGGCCACGTAGCAGAAGCCGATAGATCTTCATTAGAGCGAGGCGCTGCATAAGTCACGCAACGGGGGGTGATGACTTTTAGCCACCCTCGTAATTCTTCGGCACGTACTACACCCCCGTTTTGTATACATAATAATAATGATAATAATAATGTAACGATGCAATTGCGACCGATGACTCTCGCTTTTTGCAAATCGCCTCTTTTGTAAATCGGCTATCACCGAGTATCAAGTAATCGACTATCATTTGCATTCTCTAATCTTATACGTCGTATTCGTGAAGTGTGTGTGTGTGTGTGTGTATGTATAGATGCATATATGTTGTCGAAAATGTATTAATTATATATCGACTAATAAAAAGATTTCATCTGTGATACTGATATATTGTCGTATATAAAATGTATTTTTTTCTTTTTTTTTTTTTCTTTTACGTTTCACGTAAGAATTTAGCGTATGTCTGCGTTGTTATAATAAATAATATTTTAAGGGAATTTTCTTTTATTTATATAAATTGATGTCTTTTATATTTATATGTGTATGGGTGTGTATATATATATTATACTGTGCAATGTAGAGTATATGAAATCTATAAGAGAAAGTACTTTCAACATGGGGATGTAGCTCAGTGGTAGAGCGTTCGCTTTGCATGTGAAAGGCCCCGGGTTCGATCCCCGGCATCTCCAATTTTTTTTTTCATCTTTTTTTGTTTTTTATTTAATTATTAAAACATTGGTATCGAATAGTCTAATTTAATGGTAACTTTCTTTTTCTTTATAAACGCAATATTATACGATATATGTTATAATATATCTTATAATATATCTTATCCTAGAATTATAATATAATTAGTAAAAAATCAGAAAATAAAAGAGTATTTTATCAAAAAAAATTAATTGGCTAACAGTGAAACGTAAAATTTCACAGAAAATATTCAAGTATACGAGTTTTGATATTTATTAATTATTAAAAAAATATATATATAATTATAAAACCTTGATTCTCTATTATTATCAAATTAATAAAGTTATTTTAAATGATATTAACAGACATTAACTTCTTTTTATTATTTAAACATTCTTTCGCGTAAACTTATCTTCGATTATTTCTACTTGTACTATAAATAGTTAAATTTATCGGAATTCATTTAATATACACAAGAAAATGAATAATATAAAGATCTCTTCGTTCTCCTCGACATTTGTGCAAATACGATAAATCTATCGATGTCAAACACAATGCATTGAATCAACTCTTCCCTGGACTTAGAATGAACGAACAGTTCTTCAAGTCTCCTCCAAGTATGGATAAATAATAAAAACTACAAAAAAATTCGTGCTGTAGATAATAAATAAGAAGAAAAAAAAAATCATAATGAAATATCTGGATTTCTTCCGAATGAAATAATATAGTGGACCATTAAATAAACGTTTGCGCTTCAACGTGCGATAAAAAAAAAAAAAGAAAATGAAACATCGAAATATTTTGTAAAGATTGTAAAATACAATTCAATATTTATCCTAAGTAATTCTTTAAATGATCACAAGTGATAAAAAAAAAAGTCAATTCATCATAACATAACACTTGAAGTTTTTCAACTTTCGAAATTATTAAAAAAATCTTTCGGAATGAAAATTTACAATGTTCTTTGCTCTCCGATTGATATTATACTATCCATTGATATCATATAGATCCGTTCATTCTAATGTCGAACACCATAGAAAAACAACAATACCCGGGATATGATCCATATGTCCGATTATATCACGCGTTTTTCTACCCTTATTATCAAATATCATTTTTCTCTAAGGAGTAAACAATTCTATCGTTCATTATTTAAGAAGCCACACTAACGACGTCCACTCAACTCGTCGGATATTTTACGTTTCGTGAAGCCTAAGAATGACCAAGTTCGTGGAGCATTTAATTATTATGGTTTCCACGTTTAATTTTCCCCATAATGCACGGCCTCGATGTCCGTCAAATCTAAATTTTCTATTTACCTTTTTATTTTTACGTTTCTTTCTTCTTTCCTTTTATTTAATTTCTCTCTTTTTTTTTTGTTGTAATTATTCGAGCACAAAACACGAATATTTTTAGGTTTCCGTAATGAAGTAAAAACGATTGGGTGTAGAGAGGAGAAGAGAGAGAAAAAGTCGACTAGCAAATTGATAGAAAAAATTCGACGAAAAATAGAAAAATTAAGCGAACGTAAAACTTGAAAATTCGAAAGTATAAAGGTATTCGTTTAACGTTGCGTGGTTATCGTTGGATGAATTTAAATCGAACGAACGAACGAATCGAGTGGTCGGTACTCTTGTACGAGAAGAAGGGATGAACGAACGGAAAGAAAAAAAAAGTAAAAAAAAAAAAGTAAAAAAGAAAGAATAAAGAGGAGGAAATCGCACGAGCGGAATATAACGGGGCTGATGTAAATGTGAAACGAAAAAAAAAAAAAGAAAAGAGAGAAAAAGAACAAGAACGAAAAAAGAAAAAAAGAAAAACGAGGGAAATTAAAAAAAAAGAGAGAGAAGAGAGAAGAGAGAAGAGAGAAGAGAGAAGAGAGAAGAGAGAAGAGAGAAGAAGAAGAAGAAGAAGAAGAAGGAGAAGAAGAAGAAGAAGATAAAAAAAAATGGTAGAAGAGACGACGGGTGGTGTTCGATCGAGCGTAGATAATTCGCTTCGTAGGGGTAACTCTCTTTCTGAGGCCGGACGATATTAACGAGAGGAGGAAGAAGAGGATGATGACGACTTCGAATAAAGAGAAAAGACAGAGACAGAGAGGTAGAGAGTTAAAGAGAGAAAGAGAGAGAAAAAGAGGGAGATAGATATAAAGATATATATATATATATATATATATATATATATATAGAGAGAGAGAGAGAGAGAGAGAGAGAGAGAGATAGAGAGAGAGAGAGAGAAAGGGAAAAAAATTGCACGCGGTTGCAGAAACGTGTTGACTGCAGCGGAATAACGTAATTTGGCTAACACGTATGCACTCGTGCGAATGTTCTTACGTATGTATGTATGTATATATGTATGTACGTATGTACCTACATACGTACGTACACATAATCGCAAACTCGTAATCCACTTAGCGCGGAACCGCATCGAACTGCAACGTATTCCCGGCGTTTAAACGTCCTACCGATGCGAGCTATGCAGTTCCATGCATAAATGCGTTTATAACCGTCGATCCAACGAGGGAGAAAATCGCGAATCGCGTCATGAAAGTCCGCAGTTGATCTCTAATTCTCCATCTCTTTCTCTTTCTCTTTCTCTTTCTCTTTCTCTGTTCATGCATTTCTCTCTTTCTCTACCTTCCTCTCTCCATCTTGCTTTCTCTCTTTCTCTCTTTTACTCGAGCTTTGAAAAGCGACGATCACGACGACGACTACACAACTACGACATTGACAAAGACAAAGACAACGACAACGACGATGAGACTTGCGAATGGCGGAGCCTCATCGAGCGAGGGTCGCGAAAAGGGGTTGCACAGCGTTCCTTCGGCATTACGTCATACACGTCGATTCTCAAGGGATTCCCACGGCGTCAGGCAGTCGTCGATTGGAAGCCTCTTGGCGGCTCGTTTATAGTCAGGTAAAACGCACCACGTGTGTAATCCCTTAGAGCTTCGGTGTAGGATATGAAAAAAAGAAAAAAGAAAAAAGAAAAGGAAAAAAAAAGGGAGAAAGAAAAAATCGTTTGATCCATTGTTTCGATGGCATCATTTCGATTTCGAACATAACAGAAAGAGAGAGATAGAGAAAAGTAGTTAGAAAACAGAGACGATTATTACGAATCATACAAAGATGAGAGAGAGAGAGAGAGAGAGAGAGTATGAGGAAATTTAGAAAGATCGATCAAAGTCAAACACATAGAGCTCTCTTCCTCTTCCTTTTAAATTCCTACTAATTCCGTAAGGGAGAAGGGAATAGGCAGGAGGGCTGAAGGCGATGACGACGACAACGACGACGACGACGACGACGACGACGACGACGACGAATCCACGTGGTCGTTCTCGAATGAAGGAATTAAAAAAAGAAAAAAAATACAGAGAAAAAAAAAGAAAATAATGGGAAACGGTATCTCGCTCGCGGGTATAATCGCCACGTCCTCCGGTCGAGCGCTTCTAAAAATGGGTTTAGGCCGTAGGGTTTACGGGTAGAGCTTGTGCTTGATTAATCATCGGCGATCTCGCGAGAACACGTCGAATGGGCTCGACCATTAGCGAGCAAACGACGAAAACTTCGTCATTGACGAGTAGTCCTTCTTTCTCGCTTCTGTTCGAACGAGACAAGGGAAAGAGAGAAAGAGAGAGAGGAACAGTGTAAGCGTGTATGCGAGAGAGATAAAGACAGAAGCGGTCGGATAAACGCGATTTTTCTCCTCCGCGTACAGGGATATACCAAGAGGAAAGAGAAAAACGTGGTATGTAACATGGACGGAGGTAATCTAATTGAAATTCTCCCACCCTTCGTCTCCTCCCTTCACTGCCTCACCCCTTCCCCCCCACCACGATGGCTCCCTCCCGCAAAATTGTGGAAAAATCGAGTCATACGATCTCGTCGTTGGGGCCAACGCGAAAATGGAATTACAGGAGAAAACGAGGTTTTGGCCGATGATGCAGGTGAACGCAACTTCCTCTAGATAGAGATAGAGATAGAGATAGAGATAGAATGAAATGGGAGAGAGAGAGAGAGAGAGAGAGTGTGTTACCGATCCTCGCGATCTCTACAAACTCTATACGGAAAGGATTTTTCTCTCTTTTTTATTTCTTTTTTATTTTCGGACGGAACAATTCTTTTTTCTTTTAAATTTTCGACGAAATTGCCCTTGCAAAATTAACCCTGCCTTTCCCCTATTCCTTCTCCCTCATCCAAAATTACCGGGTCGTGTGTCGCCAGAGTTACCACGATGCCTATAAACTCTGCCAATCAACCCTTTTTCCTATCTACCTCGATACAGAATTTAGCGCAACTCGAACGAAAAATATTCTCTATCTCTAAGAGAGAGAAAGAGAGAGAAAGAGAGAGAAAGAGAGAGAGAGAGAGAGAGAGAGAATGAAAAACGTGTTTTTGACAGTCACGCAAGCTGATAGAAATTCGAGCCGACGAATCGATCGGCGATCCCTCCATAGTAATGAACTAGTTGTTCTTTTCAAAAATTCTAGCCCCGTTTTCAATGGACAGACTAAAAATCTACATCGAAATATTGACAAATATTTTCCGATGGAAAAAACGAGTCCGATCGGCCCTCCTCCTGCTTTCATGCATTATTTCGTTTTTGTTCTCTCCCTTCGCGAGCGAGCGTACGCCATGTTTCTTTTTTTTTCTCTTTATTATTATTATTCCCTTTTGCTTCCGTCCCGTATGCATTTCTGTTTTTTTTTTTTTTAATCTTTTTATTACCATTTTGTTTTCCTTTCCTTTTCTTTTCTTTTCTTTTGCGTAGGACCACGATGCATCGTTTTCACATGAAACACGTACCTGAATTCTGATATAGCTCTAATATGCCCTTTTACGAAAATTACCAGAAGAACGGATTGAAAAAAAAAAAAGAAAAAAAAAGAAACGATAGAGAATGGTGATCCTTTAATTATGAACGTACATGGGAGGAGGAGGAGGAGGAGGAGGTGGGAAAGAGGAGGGAAAAAATGCTGCTGCGACGTGGATATGCAAGCACGATATGTAATTTGATTCGAGGGCTTGGCAAATATTTGGAAAGTTTTAACGTTGCATTTCCCAAGTCGGTACGAGATCGATCGAATTTTCCGATACTTGGGTTACTTCGTGTTTTCGAGAAGAAAAAAAAAGAAGAAGGAAAAGAAGAAAAAAAAAAAAGAAGTAGCATTTATGATAGAACGAACGTTACCTGATTACCAAGTACATCGGAACGACTACGAAATTGATGGCACAACAACGTTTTCAACATTTTCAACATTTTCATTGTACGTGTATGTTGGTTAACCGTACGATGATGTCGAATTTAATTGGCTCTAACCAACACATTTATATTAGCGTAGAATGACGTAGTGTAGGAGGAGGAAGGTAGCCGGCATTATTAACAAACACACACACACATATGTACGAACGAACGCATATACACATTAACGTATACCGTGTATATATGTGTTACTCCTCTCGACGCAACATCCGGAATAGCCGGAGGTCAGTAACGCGAAAATATTCAATGTAACATCGTGTTCCGCAAACGAGACCGTAGTTGGTACGGTGCACGCGAAACGGAAGCGTAGAGAGATCCTATGCGGAGAGTGTCTATATCTCTCTATATGCACATCGATAGTTGCACATCCCAGTGAAGGTAACGTAGATCGGTTACGAGAAATATTGACCGATCGCGCGTAACGTCGAACCCCTCCAACAATAGAACCATCGCCCGTATCTGCGTTAGGCCGCCAATCTCCTCTTCAACGGCTTCTCTATATGCGTTTATGTCTCTACGTCTATGTTGTAAACGTGTATGCTATATACCACATACATAAGTACATATAGTCACGGCTATTGTCCTACAACGATCGGAAAACGCTTTTCAACGCGTAATCGACGATGCCTTCGATCATACATACATACATATATACGTACATACATACATATATATATATATATATGTAGACTGATCTAAATTTTTTTGTCTCTGCGAGTATTTGTGAAATCGGTCAACGAAAATTCGTACAGATCGAAAATTTAAATACCTAGGTTCGAGCTATACAAAGATCTAGATTAGATCGAACGGCAACGTTAACATTGTTCGGCTAATATCCCCATATGTCGAAGCCATATCATAAGTATCATATATACGAGCTCGCGCATCTCTATAGGAACTATTATAACGAGCGAGCGTACGTAGAAGCAGGGCGCGATGTTAAAGCGCATTTAACGAGCCGGTACGCATCAATTGTCATTAAACGACATGATTATTGCATACGTCGACGATTATTACGGCGATAGACCATTACTGGAATATCCAATCAGAGTTGGACGGTCAGACTCATAATGATCGATGCTCGATATATACATATACATACATACATACATATATATATATATATAGTGTCATGGAATATTTCGTTAATACTCGGTACGTTGCATCGCGCATATTTTCGTGAAAATATCGACAATGAAATAAAGAGAGAGAGAGATAGAGAGAGAAGCCATCATAATTTAACGCTAACGAGACATTTCTAAACTAATTCCGACTGTCCACTAAAATTCTTGTCGAATAACGAATAACGATACATTATATCTTATCTCGTCGAGCATAGTAATCGTTATAATGGATACGTTATTCGATGTATCATTAATTTATATCGTACGTTAACATCACTCTCCTCTTACGATCATCCGAGGATCGAGCACCTGCGTTCGCATATCCCTCACTCGATATCCACCTCTTACCCCTGTTTTCCACTTCCTTCCTCCTACTTCACTTCATTCCATGATCCGCAGAAAATAATAGATAAATCATCCCCCAATTGGCTTCTAACGGAGTTTATTTCATAAGAAGTTGCACGCCCTACTTCATCAGCGTGGACACATTGTTACATACATATGTACATACGTATATATATATATATATATATATATATATATATATATATATATACACACACACGATGATATATACAGCACGAAGGGATTTTCTGTATGATATGCAACATGCTCGACGTAATTCAGTCGATGCAAGTCATCGAGATCATCCTCCTCGTCTGGGTTGCGGATGAGCACGCGATACGATCGATCATCCACGACGACAGCGACGTATGAGTATTATTAAGCCGAAGTAACGTCGTGATTCTGCTAAATGCGATGCTAAACAGGTACCTCGCTCTTTCTTCTTCGAGGGAACGTCTTTCCCTTTTTTTTTTATTTCTTTTTCCTTTTTTCTTTTCTTTTTCCTCTTTAACCGAGCATGAACGAGATTATGTTATCGGTGATAAACCGCACGAGAGAAGAGAGAAAAAAAAACGACCTCTTTCCCGAGCAAGCTCGAAATAATGGTCTCGTTTTAATAATGAATGAAACAACCCGATCTCACGTTTTATGTCAGCGTATACATACATACCTATTACATACATACTTAATAACGTATTTGGATGTAACGTGCGTACAAAAAAAAAAGAGAGAGAGAGAGAGAAAAGAATGAAAAAATTATCGTTTACGTTAAAAGATGAGCACATTCAAAAAAAAAAAAAAAAAAGAAAAGAAAAGAAAGAAAGAAAGAAAAAGAAAAAGGAGAAAGAACAAAATGACAGCACGGCAGCACATTTCTCGAATCTTTCATAAATGATATATAAAACGTAACTGAACAGAGAAAAAGAGAGACAGAGAAAGAGAAAGAGAGTGAAATTTATCTTCTATTTTCTGATATCCTCGTATCTATGTACGTAACGCGAGAGGGGAGATGCGCCACTTCAAGGACCGATTTAACTCTTATCTCGGCAGCTTATCTCTTATACGAATATTCACGCAAATTTATCGATCTGTCCACGGTCGTACGGCTTTCTTTCTCTGCCTTATTCCTTCTCCCTTTTTCTCTTTCTCTCTTTCTCTCTTTCTGTCTTACTCGTTCCTTTCTTTATTTCTTTCTTCTTCCATCGAGCACGAGAGCTTCGAGCGTCATTTTTACGCTCGTCTCCGGGGACGCGATAAGAAAAAAATAAGAAGCCACTCCCGGACGGAGTCACGTTATTATGAGCATGAATTTTTATATTGAGAGATTTTATCGCGTTCAGCCGACGTTGCACGGTAGAAGGGAAAAATAAATAAAAACCGTAAGATTCGTCGCACCATCCCTTCCTCTCTCTCTCTCTTTCTCTCTCTGAACTCACCCCCTCCATTCTTCTTCACCAGCCGTCACGGTAATGACGTACACCCGCGCAAATACGCCATTGCATGGGGCCAAGTATTTTCGCTGCTTCTTCTTCTTCTTCTTCTTCTTCTTTATTATATTTTATTTTATTTTATTTTATTTTATTTTATTTTATTTTTTTCTTTTTTTTTATATACGTAACACCGAACGTGTTTTTCCTTCGTTAAAAAATAATTTTCACGCGAAAGAGAAACGCGTAACGCACGATAAACCTACCATCACAAATTTGTATCTCTTCTCTTTCTCTTTTTCCAGTTTTCTCTCTCCTTTTTGTATCTCTTTTATATTTCCCACGAGTGAAGAAATATTTTCAATTATAGCTCGTAATTAAATCTGTCAAGTAGAAAAAAGAAAAGTAGTTCAAACGTTTGTTCATCGGCATGAAATCGTCGGATGAAGTCAATTTTCTCTCTTTTTTTTTTTGTCTCTTATGAAGTCATCTACGACGAGAATCAGAAGCAATAAAAACTTATTTTAATTAGCATCCTTAAGAATCTTAAATACCTCTTTAGAAAGACTCGACTATGTTGCATCTATGACGGATAAAAAGAGCACGATGATATCATAGATCAATGACTCGTATAAAAATAAATATAGTAATACGCCTGCGTCGTGGAATTTTCTACGATAATATTCCAACTCCATTCCGAAGGCAGCGTGGCCGAGCGGTCTAAGGCGCTGGTTTTAGGCACCAGTCCGAAAGGGCGTGGGTTCGAATCCCACCGCTGTCAGATATTTTTTTTTTCTCTTTTTTTTTCCCTTTCCGTGAACGTACAAAATCGTGCTCTTTTTATTTATTTATTTTATTATTTTTTCCGTTAATGTAAACAAAATTGAGTATTTTTTTTTTATCGAAAAGATTTGCACTGTAATGCAAGACGTACGATAAATTCACATTTAATTATCTCGCGATGATAAACGTTATAAATATTCGCTTTATAATCGATATAAAGTTAATAATATATTTCTTACATATTGATAGAAATCTATTCGATAGATCGATAACTATAACTGTCTCGGCAAGTCTCACAAGTACGCATGTCTGTTTCTTTTTTTTTTTTTTTTTTTATCAATTATCTTTTTATATCTTTAACGTTTATAAATTCTCTTCCTTATTTATATTTCGTAATTATCTTCGTATCGATATAGTCGTAATACTAACAAAACAAAGAAGAAGAAAAATATTCGTACGATACGAATCATCAGCTGTTATCAAAAATATATGTGACGTAATTATCGTGCGATTTTAAAATGAGATCTAATAAAAACACACATTATGCAAAAGTTTGGGCGATGTAAAAAGTCAAGGTCCCACCGAGATTTGAACTCGGATCGCTGGATTCAGAGTCCAGAGTGCTAACCATTACACCATGGGACCCTCGATGATACCTACAAAAATAAAAATTATATACACCTAGAATAAAATTTAGAAATCGATCTAAAACGTTCATTATATAACAAAAATTCATATATACTATTATTTTGTATATACCGGAGTCTAAAGATACGCGTCAACGTAGAAGCAATGCTCGTTCTACAGAGTGATCATATCATATATAAAATAAATATATATATACAATATATATAAATATATATATATATATACAAATATTTGCAATATATTGTATACTATACAAATATCTAATCGAGATAAGAATGAAACGAAAGCTCACTTATAAACTTTATCTTATCTTATCTTATTCGACAAGAAACAATTATTAAAAAAACATTATTTCTTTAATATAAAATTTACACGTATTGTTAAACACAATGTTATAAAAAGTGATAATATTTAGTGTAAATTTCATTCACTTGTATCGCTTTTTGATCAATAAAAAAACGGGGATGTAGCTCAGTGGTAGAGCGTTCGCTTTGCATGTGAAAGGCCCCGGGTTCGATCCCCGGCATCTCCAAATTTTTTTTTCCTTTTTTCTTCTAACTAACAACATCGTACGATCGGCAAAATAAATTTTTATTAATACCAATATAATTCGAGAGATCGAATCAATTAAAAAAAAAATAATACATAAATAAAAGAATAGAAAAAAAAACACACACAAGCACCTACACACATCGTTCTTTAAAAAAAAATCCTGTTACGAGGCCTATTAGAAGGTTCTGCATTCGAGAAAGGTTGAGAAATAAATGGCATACAACCCATGACCGCGTAATTGCCAACACGTGCTCGTCAATTACCAGTTTGATTTGAGTATTCAGTAACTGGACGACGGTGGTCAGCACGTTCGTTAGAGAGGGAGTGAGAAAGAGAAAAAGATATGATATACATACACACACATATATATATATATATATATAAAAAGAAAGAGAGAGAGAGAGAGAGAGAAGATAATATAGCGAGAGATACAATAAAAGAAGAAAGAAAAAGAAAAAGGAAACGAAAGAAAAAAGAAAAAAATGATATCGATACAGAGGCACAAGACACACGGAGGAACGTCGAGCGAGCAATGGCCGTGGCCGTATGTAAAGTGAAATAGGGAGATACGCGACGTTATGCAGATGAAGCCGGAGCAAAGAGATTGAATGGTAATAGTCTTCGATTCGTCATATGCAAAAGTTTCAAATATAGACGTGGGTTATACCGAAAAGAAAGAGAAGAGTATCGAGTCAACCACCCCCTCCAATTCACCCTTACCCTTCCCTCTCTCACATGCTTCGTATATCTCCTCTTGTCAACGCGAGAGAAAGATGGTATCATTAGAATTGCCATAGTCATCATAAGCGACTAAGATATATACCATCTATATATGTATGCATGTATTTATGTATGTATGTATATATCTCTATCTCTCCATCGTAATATACAGAGAAATAATCGTGCGAAATACACTGTGACGTGCTTGAATCTTCCTCGCTCTTCGGTTAACTCCCTGGTATATCAGAAAAAGAGGGTGAGTAAGAAAGAGAAAGAAAGGAAAAATAGAGAGAGAGAGAGAGAGAGACTAGAGGTTGATAGTATAGAAAAGGATGGGAATTAATCATCGAGAAAATACGACGCAATAAGGCAGAACGCGGTTCGAATCTAACGTAATCGTACGCCGATGAGTCTTGCGAACGTAAGAAAGGCTAGCAAAGGAGATAACGGCCTTGATTGATTGCGAGCAGTCGCGACAGTTATATGTTGTGTACCTATGTATATATGCATGTATATATGCATGTATATATGTACATGTAACGTAAACCTTCTTCTACTCCAGAACGACAAGTTGACGCAAAGTATACTTCGTCGCAAAAAGTAAAATCGTCCTTCACAATGGCACAAAGATACATTTTTCTTTTCTAATACCTTTGTCTTCGTCGCGTATGGTTCTAGTGATTGGAACATTTTACGAACGGGTTACGAACGTTCCGCGAAATCGAGAAAATTTATTTTTTTCTCCTTGTTTATATATATATATATATATATATATATATATATATATACACGTTCTCTATTATTGTAAAAGAAAAAAAATAATAATTTTCTCTATTCCCGTGGCTTCTTACTTACTGTATGTACAAGGTTACCACGTATGTAATAGTGCACATACGTACGTACATATGTGTACTATATACGTATCTATGTTGAGTATATATATATATATATGTGCGTGTGTGTATGCACGAATGTAAGTACGTACGTGCAAGGAAAGTGAATGTGATAGAAAAGAAGTATCTTTCATGATCGAAGGAGAATCGACGGGAAAATCAGGGCTTCGCTAGACGTTATGAAATCTAATAGAGCAGCCTTAAACCTGCGGTATTCGTATCGTTCCCTATGGAAAAGGGACAGAAAAAGGAGAAAGAGAGAAAGTAAGAAATAAAGAGAAAGAAAGAAAGAGAGATCCCCTGTCAGTCGAGCGTTATAATATTCTGTCCGGCAAAACCGTATCTACTTTATTTCGTTCTACGAAGGAGAGCGTAACTACGTGAAAACAGCATAAAAAAAGAAAAGAAAAGAAAAGAAAAGAAAAGAAAAGAGAAAGAGAAAGATAAAAAGAGATAGAGATAAAGATAGAGAAAGAGAGGGGAAAAAAAAATCTCGTCGCATAGATATCAAGTTTTGACCCAACGTCGACGATAGGGTCAGCAGTGGAGCGTGTGACCATTTTGTCACCCTCCTCTGCAAAATTTTATTTACGAATATCCTTTCGCCTAGTCCCACCCAAATGCGCGACACTGCGAACATAAAAGGACATTTGAGTGCTCCACCCCCACCCTCTACCTCTACACCCACACCCTCGTACTCCTTCTCTCTCTAGTATGTTCGTACTTTTCGCGGATTTCTTTCCGGTTTACAAGCGCGTAACTTCCGGCTGAATATAAATGTCCGATTGAAAGAGAGAAAGAGAAAGAGATAGAAGAGAGAGAGAGGGGTAAGGAAGGGAGAGATAGTTTTCGACCCTTCGCTGGACTTTCCCTTTTTTCTATCTCTTCTTTCGAGAAAAAAGAAAAATAAAATAAAAAGAATGAAAAAAGAATCGACGGCAACGAAATATTCTTTTTATTTCCATAAAAGAGAGAGAGAGAGAGAGAGAGAGAAACGATAGACAAGTATTTTATAGACTTTCTCTCTCTTTCTTTCTTTTTCTATTTCTTTCTATCTCGTATCGTTACTTTCTATCAGGAAGCAGTAGCATAGAATCGCGTAAATATCTTCGAGCGAAGCAATTTCAACTCCGATGACTTTGATACTCGAACGGCGAAGAGTAAAGGAAATAGATATAGATAGAGAGAGAGAGTGAGAGAGAGAAAGAGCAAATTAAAGAAAGAAAAAGAAAAGAAAAGGAATATAAAAAAAAAAATCACCGGGGCGTCCGAAGGGCATTCCAAGTGCAACGGGAAGCTAGAGGGTGGGGAAGTCTAAGGGATGAAGATGAAATCCATCAGATGGGAGAGATCACGCCTGTCTACTCGTAACAATAATGCGGCCCGCAGACAGTTTTTGTGTCCCCGTTTCTTTTTTTTTTCTTTCTTTCTTTATATATATATATATTTCTTCTCTCTCACTCTCTCTTTCAAACAGATACAAGCAAGTACTCTATATTTCTCTATCTATCCATCCATCTATCTATCTATCTATCTCTTTCTTACTCGTCGGAGCGTGTTCCATGGAGAGTAAAGGAAAAAGAAAAAAAAAAAGAAGAAAAAGGAGAACGATGAGGAGAAGGAGAAGGAGAAGGAGAAGGAGGTGGAGGAGGAGAAAGAGAGAGGATCAAGCAAGGAAAGCCTTAAATATTTAGACGGCTAATTTTCACGGAGGATTTTTAAGCCGACGAAGGAAAGTGAGAATTGAAAAGGAACGCGGTGAAGCGGAGGTGCTCTCTTACAGAAAGGAAAAGAGAAAGAGAGAAAGAGAGAGAGAAAGAGAGAAAGAGAAGAGTTCAGAGTAAGGCGGGGAGGTGAGTCCGCAAGTCCACCCCCTAAAGAAATGTCCTCCAGACTGAAATAATAATGAGAGGCGCCAGCGCCTTTAATCACGATATTAAACATTTACGATTGCCACGGCGTCCTGTTCTGTTAACAACCAACACAGTTCTTCCTTCCTTCCTTCCTTCCTTCCTTCCTTCCTTCTTTCCTTCCTTCTTTTATTTCTTTCCTTTCTTTCTTCCTTCCTATCTTTTTCTTTTACCTTTCTTTTTTCCTCTCTTTCTCTTATTTTTCTTTTTCCTTTCTTTCGTTCTCTTCACAGAGCTCCGATCTTCCCTCTCTTCGCTCCTTTCTTTTTCTTTTTTATTCCTTATTCCTAATTCCTTATTTCTTATTTCCCCGTTTTCTCCTCTTGCATTTTCATCTTCATGTCTTCTCTCCTTCCTTCCTACCTTTCCTTTCTTTCTCTTATTTTTCATTTTCCTTTTCTTCCTCCTCTTTCATTTTTAGCACAAAGCTCCCAACGAGGAGAGCTCATCCTTCTGATTTTTCTTTTTTTTTTATTTGTTCGTCCGTTTGTTTGTTTACGTTTACTTAGCAGCTTGATAACGAATGAGTTTTTTAAAAGACCGAGATTTTCGTGGATGTCTAAGTACATAAAAGATCTCGATGATAAGCTTTCGACGTATATTTCTCTCTCTCTCTCTCTCTCTCTCTCTCTCTCTTTCTCTCTCTCTCTCGTTTCTATCACTCTTCGTCGTAGATGGTCCGGTCTCTCGTCCGGTCAGAAACACGCGGACATCGACGAAAAAGTTCATTTTTCTCTGCCGACGACGTCCAGCTATCGCGAGATTATGTCCCGAACAGCGTTGGATCGACGACAATGGCGTAGCCACCAGCAAATCGAGCTCATCCTCTCTCTCTCTCTCTCTCTTTTCCTCTTCCTGCTCACTCTATACCAGTTCCTCCGGTTTGTTTTGCTTTCGCGCAATTTCTCATCCATTATCCGAGCGTACGCGAGCAGCCTCGCCGTCGCCGATGGTTATTTATGGTTTCGAAGTCGCTTGATTAATTTTTCTCTCTTCTATTGTACACGTAAAATACATACGTACTTTAATATATATACATGTGTGTGTGTGTATGTATGTATATGTATGTATATATGATACGTAAAATACATCACCGAGATAATCGTGTCGACACCAGAGTTCTCATGTCCCGTAAGAATTTCAAACAAACACAAATTTTGTTACGCTTTTTCAGCTACTTTTCAGCTCTCGATTGTTTAAAAAAAAAAAAAAAAAGACAAAAATAAAGGAAATAAAAAAGAACATAAACAGGTAAATAAAAAAAGAATATAATCTCGTACTTCTAACAATACCAAATCGAATCGAATCGAATCGAATCGTCAAAATCGCATTTTTAAGGTTCGATTAAGCCGACGATAACTCGAAGCGATAGACCGAGAAAAAGTATATTATAGAAGAAGGAATGGAAAGTAGAGAGAGAAAAAAGAGAGAAAGACAGAGAAAGAGAGACGAATTTAATATTCGGAATTTCGGTAATGTGATTTCATGGGACGTCGGCTGCAAAACGCCTAAGCATTACAAATACGATTTCCCTTTTTCGAGGGGGATGGACAAGAGGTGGAGTCGAACACCATGGAAATAGCATTTTTGCCAAAGCTGTTTTCCAATTTTTCACCTCTCTCTCTCTCTCTCTCTCTCTCTCCCTCTCTTTCTTTCTTTTCCCCCACTCTTTCCTTTTTTTCTTTATCTTCATCCTTTTCCTTCTTCATCTCTCCCTCTTTATCGTGACCAGCTAGGATCGAATTACCAGTTCGCTCGGCTGTCAACCGTTAGAAAAGACGGCCATAAATCGAGAATTAGATAGAAGAAGAAATGGAATCTCTTCTAGCTGTCAACTCGAAGAGAAGCATTATCGAGTACCGATAAAACGAAGTTATGTGAAGTTTCGTAACGACCCTCTTTCGATCTCGACGATAAATGATCACCTATCGGATTATATCGAGTACCTTTTTTAACAATTTTAAATCGAACCGATACGAATAATTTGTACGCAATAATTCTTCGTAATAAAGTAAAACAATATCTTACATATACGCCAATAACAAACGAAGAAACATTGATATAACGCTATGAAATAATACAAGGAGACTGATAAAAAAATATATATATATAACGTTAACTTTGAGTATTATGTATCTATGTATATAATTCACCTTTCTTAATACTCTATTCATCGTCAATTTTTTTTTTTTTTGCTATAATATCGTCGTCACCCTTCGACCCTTTTGGCTGCCACACCGGGATTCATTGTGTATCATCATCGACGTAAGGGTTGCTTGAAAATACGTTCGCTCGAGTTTTTTTCTTTCTTCTATCTTTTTTCCTCTCTCTCTCTCTCTCTCTCTTTTTTCATGTCGTCGCTCCTGGCAACTCTACTACGGTGTACTGTCGCATCCTCTCCCCACAACGAGAGTCGAAGAAAGTCGACATACATACATACAACATACATACATACATACATACATACATACATACAATATATATATATATATATATATATATATATATTCGAATGAGAGAGAAAGAAACAGAGAAAGTGAACACAGTAACATGAGAATGACAACAGATGCGTTGGAATGAAATTACAAGTGTCCCGGTATTGTACGGCTCTGTTGTGCCTTTTTAGTGAAATTGTTGTGACAAGCGTTTCAACGTGGTGCGACTCTCAACTCCCAGCACCCTTTGCGATTCCGCGTTTTTTTCTCCTCTCTTTTTCTCTTTTCTCTCTCTCTCTCTCTCTCTATATATATATATATATATACATATATATCTTTCTCTCTTTTACTCATTCACGTTTCTATTTCCTTCTCACTCTCTCTTTCTCTATACTCGTTTTCGTTACGAGGCCATGCTGCAAACTTACCCCTCGAAAAAGAGGAAAGGAGGGACAAAAAGACTCGCGACACTTTTGCGGTGTCAAGTCCTGGCCTTCTGGGAAAAGGGCTCGTCCTTTTCTACCCGTCCTGTTCTTACCACTGTTAATCCTATTTAATCGGCTCTTTTTTCCTTCCCGGTAGGACGTATTAGTGATTCTTACTAAATAAATAAATTTCTCTACGAACGAAACTATATATATACATATATATATATATACATGTGCAATTATAGAATTAAAGGATTTGGACACACATTAGCGATAACGAGTCTTCTTTCATTTCTCGTTTCTTCTTTTTTATTTTTGCAAATTTACAATATGTTCTAAAGAAAGAGAGAGAGAGAATCTTTATAATCCAGTAAATAATTATCCAAAGACGGAGATTTATCGTACGGGATTACAAAAGCTTCAATCGGTTATCTTTGCTTTCCCTAATTATCTATGACTATTCATCGGGTCATTTATATTCCAAGCAATTACCAGCTCCATCAGTCTCCGAATTCGACTTCGTCGAAAGCTTCTCTTTTCTGTTTTCTCTTTTCTCTCTTCACTCTCTCTCTCTCTCTCTCTTTCATCATTTATCTTCCTCGCCGAGATATTTCTCGCGATAATTGCGAGACGATTCCTAACTTTCTCCCTTAATCGAGATCTCTTCTAAACTGCATGATATAATGAAACTAGTTTTTTTATTTATTAAAAAATCAAAAGAGAAATACCTACGTATCACGACGCAACGAAAAATATTATCTTTACTTAAGATTTATGTATCTAATTCGTATATGGATAGGAAAAAAAAAATAATGTTTAAAAAATAAAATTATAATTACGATTGCAATTATTTTCTTATTACGAAATATTATAATAATTAAATTTAGATATTTAATGTTCGACGATTAAAATTGAAAGAAATAAAAAGAGAGAGAGAGAGAAATAAAAAAAAAAGGAAAAAAAAAAAAGATCTGCTAAGTGTGGGGTTCGAACCCACGCTCCCAAATGGGAACCAGAGCTTAAATCTGGCGCCTTAGACCGCTCGGCCAACCTAGCATGCTTGAATGCGCTGCTAAAGAAATGACATATAACGGCTAATACATTTTAATTAATTCTATTCGTAGAAAATAAAATGTTTCACCTAAATGTAAAATTTAAGTGTCTCTTTTTTCTTTTTTTCTTTTTATATTATTATATTAACGAGAAAATTAATTTTTCTTCTTTTCTCTCTTATTTTTTATTATTATTACTATTCTCGAGGAATATAATCTCGATATCAAAAAAAAAAAAAAAAAATACAATGCTACGCGCTGCATTATTAAAAAGTTGACGACAAGGCCTATAAATAAATCACTTTCGACCATACTGCGTACTTACTTACTTACTTACTTACTTACTAACTTACTAACGAAGACCGAAGTTACTCACTATGTGTAATTTACTACGAATGCTAATGAACCGTCTCTTTGACTTTCTTCAACAAAGTCCGTTGAAAAATTGCGGAAGTTGTAAAAGTCTTAGGGCAATTTGAATAGTATAGTCATTACTCAACTTGTTCGTCGTTCTTGCTTTTTCTGCTTCTCCCTCATTCTCTCTAATAATGGATTAAAAAAACACAAATGACTAGTAAGATCTAATCGAATATAATCTAAAGATTTCGCTCGTTTCAAGTATTACGAAAGATATGCATGTACTTAAAAAAAAAAAAAAAAAAAAAAAGAAAGAAAAACAAATTGAACGCACTTGTAAAATCAAAACTGATGAAGGTCCTGAAAAAGGTAAGTAGAAATCATTCTCTTAAAGGCTAATCTAATCGAACGCTTCTCACTTCATTTTTACGCATTACGATCTATCTATCTATCTATCTAATAAATCTATCTATTCTAATAAATCTAAATCGCGCAATCAAATCGAATCTAATATCGATTTAATGATTAATAATATTACTGCAATTTTAAATGACTCTCACACTATCTCTCTCTCTCTTTCTCTCTCTCTCTCTCTCTCTCTCTCTCTCTCTCTCTCTCTCTCTCTCTCTCTCTCTCTCTCTCTCTCTCTCTCTCTTTCTCACTCATTCGTTGGGTTTCAATATATATTGTTTTACAAGACATACACACGTGATCGTTTAAACACATCTGTGTTATAAGCTAAACAACTGATATCAACATTATTTTTATAAAAACAAATAGAAATAGATAAGATTAAAAATTAAAATCTTTAAAAAGCTTCTTTTTATTAAAAAGTATTCCTCGTAATTAAAAAGAAAAAAAAATAATAATAATAATAAATAAAAAAATAACAAGTAGAAATTCGATAAAAACGTCTCGCCGACGACAAATGATGAATGCAAAAATAAAAATAAAAAGAAATAATGGTAAAAGGAGGAAATAGAGAGGGAAAGAGAGAGAGAGAGAGAGAGAGAGAGAGAGAGACGCGTTTAATGTCGTTGTTGATGTTAAAATCGCGTGTCATGAAAATTCGTACCAGTCTACGCGTCTATCCTCTTAACCACTCGAAAAGCACCCTTACTACTCGACAATATCATTAAACGTAATCATTCTCCGTCTCTTTCAAAAGTCACCTTGAAACACTCGAAAGACTTTAGAAATAGATTGTCAAAGTTTACACGATTAATTAAGACGATTGTCTAAATCGTTTCTACTTTCGCGTGCGTGCGCATATATGTATGTATGTATATATGTATGTTTTAAACAAGATTCTGTTTTATGTGAAAAATTGTATACCTAAAACGATTGAAATTAATCTTAGTGTCTGTATGTCTCTCTCTCTCTCTCTCTCTTTTCCTCTCTCTCTATTTTTCTCTTCATTTTCTCTTTCTGACGAGGGTTGAACGTCGGTTAAACTACGTCGATATTTCAAGATTTTCAAGATTTTAAAGAAACGTTCCTGTTTAAAAAGAAGAAAACACGTGTTAAGAAATATCCCGCAGAGATATACATAACGTATACATGTATGTATGTATGTATGTATGTATGTATGTATGTATGTATGTATGTATGTATGTCGTGGAAGACTAAAAATGAAAAAATAATTAGTTAAAGCAAATGTTTCTTCGGTTTAGCACGTGTGCCAAAGATTCTTCTTTTCCCTTCTTTTAAGCTAACAACACGTGTAGAAAATTGTATCTACTTTTGTAAAATAACTTGAAAGTAATAGGAGCTCTTCTTTTTATCTTTACATTTTCTACGTCTTTTCGGCGAGGATCTACTGTTGAACGATTTGACGAGTGAACTTCTCAAATTCGATATTTTAGGATTGTTATCGCTTTTATAACGCTATATAACTTGAAAGAAATATATTCTACGTACATTATATACGTACGTGTGTGCGTTTGTATTCTTTAAAATCTTATTTCTAAATAAATTTCATTTTATCGTATAGAAAATTGTATGTTAATTCACATACAAAGTTCTATTCTATCTTCTAATGTTTCTCTTTTTAAAACTAATTATTACGAAGCTATATAGAAATTCCTCTCTCGAAAATTTTTCTGCAAAAAAAAAAATTCATTCGACAAGTGATGTCATATCGATTTCACGAAGGACTACCTTTTTATTTTATTTTATTTTTTTTTCTCTTTTTTTTTTTTTTTTAATTTCACTATCAGTTTTGATTTTCTTTTTCAAATAGTAATCTACATTTTCCTTAACGACAACTATTCTACGAGAACAAAAAAAGAAAAGAAAGAAAAACGAAACGAGTAACTTTCCTTTGAAATAATTTTTCATTTCGAATTTAAAAAAGAAAAGTTAGGTTATAAATGGTTACGATCTCGTATATGTAAAAATATTAACACGTTATCGATTGATAATAATAATTCGACGCTGTTAAGATTGAATATACTATAATTTTCGTTTCTACAATGTCACTATTGATAATCGTATCTCTTTTTACTTCTATCTTTTACGTTCTTTATTTCTTACGATCAACTGATCGAACGATTTGAAAAATGCATCAAACTCGATGTTCGAAGATTAATCCTCTATAAATCCCTCATATATGTAACTTTTACAAGTTACAATAATTATCTTGAAATTTTTAATACGTATTTACTATCATCGCTATTAAAATAATCGTCATTTCTACTATGATTTAAATATAATAATATTATATATAGATATACCTATACAGAGTATAGTACGATTATATTAATATATCAGTAATACTGTAAATAAAATGTTCAATATATTTTATCATCGCAAAATAATCGTCACTTTGTGTTCGAAATAATTACTGTAATTTAAATATTGTAATGTTATATATATATATATACCCATTTAAACAATTATATTAATATATTGATAATATGATAACATTAATATGATATATATCTATAATTCATAGATACGAATAAAAATTTGTGGTTAGAAATGATTATGCGTTGTAACGAGTTCGTATGTATACATATGTGTATATATATATTTATATATATATATGTATATATATGGACCTATTCATCTAATTATATTAATATATCGATAATACGATAACATTAATATAATATATTATATATATATATCCATAATTAATAGATAGGAATAAAAATTTGTGGTTAGAAATGATTATGCGTTGTAACGAGTTCGTATGTATACATATGTGTATATATATATTTATATATATATGTATATATATGGACCTATTCATCTAATCATATTAATATATCAATAATACGATAACATCAATATGATATATATCCATAATTCATAAATACTAATAAAAATTTGTGGTTAGAAAAGGTTATGCGTTGAACAAGTTCGTACGTGTGGACATATATATATATAAATATATATATAATACGTATGTATATATGTTAAGAATAACTTACATGATAGATATGACAATCGTTGATAACCTTCTATCATTCTTCTTCTATCTCCTATCTTCTATCTTCTATTCCAACATTCTCCATCGAAGTAATAATTCTACGACGATTTATTTCCACAACGAAATATTGATAAAACCACATACACACACACACACACACACTAACATATATATTATACACGAAATTCTCACCAGCTTTCCTCTCGCACTTTTCACATTGATTTTAAAATAACGATAGAATAACGATAGAACTTATAACTAAATAATCGGACGACAACGACGCGACAACGAAGAAGACGACGACGATATGGCGTCGTTGATTAGTACGTTTTAATGTAAACGAAGAGAATTGTATCGTTTAGATCAACGGAGAAATTCATTTGTAAACATCGAATGATATAACACGGAAGAAAAAAGAAAAAATAAAGGATGACTAATGTACGGGATACTCTACGACCTTTGAGATTATCGTCGAACGAAGAACAGTACTTCTCGTTGTGATTCTTTTTTTTTTCACTCACTCACTCTCTTTCTCTTTCTCTTTCTCTTTCTCTGTCTTTCTTATTCGCTCATGTACTCTTCTTTATCATCGTCGTTCATATAAACACTCTACGACGCCATTCGCAAGATCCGTTGGAAATAAGCCTACGTACTTATATATATATATTGTGTGTATGTATATATATATATATACATATATACTTATAACCGTTGCTTACGAAACGAGGAATTAAATTCTGAATACGTTGACTTGAAGGAGGAGGGGGAAGATTTTTACCGGTAAAACGTCGTTGCTCGTCTTAATACACGATGACCAACTGTAAGGAATGAAAAATAAAAAGAAATAAAAATGATTACTTTCAATCAATAATTTACTAAGAAAAATTTTGTTCGCCGTGAAGATTCGATGAGAGATTTGAAGGAAATGTAATTATGTTGTATTAGACGAAATGTATATTTGATATAATATATTTGATGAATGATATAATTAGAATATTGTAAGTACGTGTATCTTATAAACTAAAATAATCTGATGTTATATATATATATAGATATGTTTAATAAAATAATATTCACATATAATATTACGCACTATCTTATCGAAATTATTTCGATGTATACGAGAAAATATTATATACGAGAGGTAATGTTATTATATACGTATGTACATATATACATAGCAAATTTATGATATAACGTAACTCATTAAATATTAGATATTTGCATTATTTCGATTTATATAGATGTATCTGTAACGAAAATACATATTGTATGATTAATCTACTAAACGATTAAATATTAAATAAATAAGATAGATAACGTAGATATATATCTAAAGAAATATATAGTAACTAACATTTGATGCAAAACGATCGATTAATTCCTAAGTGAATCTTAAAAAGCGATGAATCTTCTTGGTTCCTATTCTTTTTCAGATCGTAAAATTACTTAACCTAAGAAATTTTTAATCTTAGATATTTTCGATTCTTTTTGTAACCTCTTGAATTATATATTTCGATTTATCTAAAAGAATATATTTGTTTGACGAACCATTGAACATTAAATAAATATATGAAATTAATAGTGTAATAAATTATAACGTAATTTAATATTACACGGGAATTAATTTAATAATATTGCGTGAGATTAAATCGTGAATAATGAATTAATATATACACATACATACATACATATATACATCATACATATATACATACATACATCATACATACATACATCATACATACATACATTATACATACATACATACATACATATATATATATATAAAATTTCTACGTACCTAATAGAGAGAGATGCTTACGACAGACGCACGTAACATATACTAGACGACTTTGTATTTTCCAAACTAATGTTATATAATGAATTCTAAAGCGATCGATATTATTATTTATTACAATAACAAGGTCATGTTATTTCAACATTGTTTCCTCGTATTATTTAGAATCACGTCTCTGATTGGATAAGACATCGTACGTGTATTAACTAACATTGGCTGGTCTTTCTCGACCAATTAGAGACTCGTTAATATTCGGCGAAGGATCACGTGACCCACGCGATTCTCTTTTGTCACGTTCATTTCTCCGGCGATCTTCGACGCGGCGTGTTGGCTCAGGTACGTAAATTAATAAATAATTATTTGCACGATTAATTATTCATTTCCATCCATATTAACTCGTTAGAAATACGATCATCGTCTCGGCATAGATATATTTATCATTGACATATCTGCATAAGTATTTTTTTCGAAGGTATATCTTTACTTTACCCTCTTTTTCGCGATAAAACAAACGAGAGCGACAAGCGAAGCTTTTAGAAAAATGTAGACGGTCGTACGCAAGGTCGTAGCCCTTTCGTTTTCTACCAGGATACTGGTATGAGGAAAAAATTAGCTTTTTGAAATAATCCACGTGTGTTATTGGCTACTAAGGGTCGTTTCATGTTCACCGCTCATTGTTTTCACCATTCCATGCAGCCCTGCCTTTATGCCAATACTTCAAAGTGCCATATATATCTCTATGTACGTGCTGTACCGTACATGGCAAAAGTTCCGTTCAAAGTCCATTCTCTCTTTCTCTCTCTCTCTTTCTCTCTCTCTCTCTCTCTCTCTCTCTTTCTCTCTTCCCCTTCTTTTTTTTTTACAGCCATATTGAATAAACACTACGTAACGTACATCACGTACAAATGTCGAGCATTAATAATATGTTATAATTAAAAATAAAAAATGATTTAATAACATGTGCATATATATATGTATGTAATAAATTGTAACGATTAATAAAAAAATATTTTCATTTCAGTGAGAAATTATCGACATAACCTTACAACGCGTGATAGAAGAAGGACCGATAAGAAAATGGCCGATCGAACGATAGAACGATAGAACGAGATAAATGAGAACGGACCTATGCAGTTCCCTTTCGACGAGGAGAGAAAGGAAAAGAGGAGACACACACATACACACACGTAAGACGTTGATTCTTCGTTGGAGTAACAAATGGGTAAATTAGAATTTTCTTCTTGTAATGTACATCCTATATATATATATATATTGCATCGTGGTACGACGGAGTGATAATGTGCGCGCGTGTACCGAACTGAACGTCGGTAATATACGACGACAGAGATAGAGTGGCATTGTCGATCGCATCCGAACGGTAGAAAGTACTAATCAAGAGCCTGCTGTCTTTTAAGATTATTAAAATCGTCAAAGGTTCAAAGTTTTCAAAGGGTTAATTATCCTACGGGATGTTTATGGCTGAGTTATTCTTCCCTTGACTTTTTTCTCTCTCTCTCTTTCTCTTTCTATCTCTGTTTATCTCTTTCTCTATCTCTTTCTCTGATATACACATATACACATACTAGGGAACAACAGACGGATGCGAATAAAGAAACGCACGCGGACGAACGACGAAAGGAACGCGACAAAACTGCTACTCGTAAAAGCCTCTTCCTATTTGTATTTTCTCTTGTGTACCTTTTTTTTTTCTCTGTCTCTCTCTTTCTCGTACTCTTTCTCTTTCTCTTGCATTCGATGGTTATTAAGAAAAAAGAGAAAAAGGATTAAAAAAGATAGACAGATAAAGATAAAACAGAATCTTTTTTATTAAACGATTTCTCTCTCTTTTCGTTAGATACAGAAACGAATGGATATATATATATATACATACATACATATATACAGATTTTTTTTTAGTAGCTTAGAAACGATATAACACCGATCTGTCATTTTTTAAATATAATTTCAACGCGTGTAATTTACATGTTTTATTTCATTTATGGGAGATTTTTCTTTTTTTTTCTTTTTTTTTTTTTCCTTTCTATGTAAACCTATATAAATTTCGCATTAATTATTTACTGGTTAAGTGTCGATTAATTTTTTTTTTAACAGCTTAGAAATGACATAATATCGATCTTTAATTTTTTAAATATAACTTCAACACGTACAATTTACACATTCTATTACATTTACGGGAGAATAATTTTGTTTACTATTATTTTTTTTTTTACGTAAACCTATATAAACGCTACATTTTAACACTACAAGAGAAACGTAAAGATATCTTCATCGATCAATACAAAAATCGTATATTTTTTTTTTTTAAACATTCTTCCACGTTAATACGAACAATTCGTAACGAATATAATAAATATAATAGAAGCTTTAGAATCGATATTAGATATAATTAATCATTTAGATAATTAAGAAATCTTCGCTATTACTTACATTAGAATATACGAAATTTAATTCGTCTGCGACTGAGTCAACTTAGATTAAGTATTAGTCAATCGAAGAAAGAAGAAGAAGAAGGAGAAGAAGGAGAAGAAGAAGAAGAATAAAGAAGAATAACAGCAACGTGTAGTATTAGTAGTAACATATAACAAAACATATGTATATATCGTTACTATGCCGATTATCTTCGACACTTATTACAAACCAAACGAAAAGAGAAGCGTACTTGGAGTAGACAAAGTATACAAATGCATACCTGCTCGTCGCAATCGTTTTAAGAGCGCCGGCAAGAGCCAGGCAGCTATGAAAGGTGTTAAGAGGCAGCTTTGAGCGCCCTAGCCTCTTGCGATAAAGCACTCGTATATAAGAGAAGAGTATACGTATGTATGTATGTACATATGTATATATATATATATGTATGTATGTATGTAAGTTATACAGTCTTCTTATCCATAAAAAAAAAAGAGAGAGAGAGAGAGAGAGAAATGTATTGATACTTTGAAGCAACTAGTGCTCCTGTGATGAGACATATCGTATTTCGTCGTTTTATATATATAAATATATATTTAATAATTTTTTTTTCCTTTTTTTTGTTTTTCTTTTAATTTTTGGAGTTTTCTTTCCTTTTTTTTTTTTTTTTGTTAAGTAACTTCGGACTTAAAGAGAAAGGGAGTGCAAGAGAGAAAGAGAGAGAGAGATAGTGCATTAAGTATTTTACAAGTATGTATTTATATCTGTGAATCGTATAAAAATTCGGAATGTTAAATGCACGCGATTTATGCTACTAGTGAAACGTTTTAACCACTCCCTAAGAGCATTCTTTATTTCTCTTTTTGTTTTGTTTTCTTTGTTTTTTGTTTTCTACTTCTTTTCTCTTTTTTGTTTTCTTTGCCTTTCTTACTTTCTTTCTTTGTTGCTTCTTAACGAGTACGTATGATCTTTTTATTTTTAAATTATTTTACTCTATGCAAAGAGAGAAAGAGAGAGAGAGAGAGAGAGAGAGGATGTTCGATAAGATTGAAAGTAACGAAGATGACAACGTCTGAAAGATGTCAAGTTTTGAGATTATTTCGAATGAGAATATGTGTAAGTTTTTGCAATAAGTTTGTCAAGGACATCCCGATGATATCACCCTCTTTCGTTAAGTGACTTTTCTTGTAACGTTTAAATGAAAACGAATGCAATATATATATATATATATATATATATATATATATATATATAAAATTTTCACGTTAACGAGTCGTCGTAATTATTCGATATTTCTATAAACGGTATATAGATAGATATTTTAATAAATTTATTGTATCGAATGAACGAATGAGAAGATGTTACGTGAATTTACAAGAGGACAGAGAGGGAGGAGGAGAGAGAGAGAGAGAGAGAGAGAGACGGGGTTGAGAAGGACAAAGTAATTTTACGTAGAGGTCGAATCAATATTAAAATAGCATTGTTTATAATTACTCGATAAAAGACATTGATTTCTTGGAAAGGCATTTGTCTTATTTACAATTATCAAGGTCTTCTTTGTTCTAGATATCTATGTGATTATTTAAACAACATATATAAGCTTTGTTCGCATTTAAAATATCTCTATGACTCAGTTTTGTTTTGTGTGTGTACAAAAAAGAAAATGAAAATATGCAAGGTAAATAATATACTTCAAAGACGCGAACAATTTCGTAGTAAGAATTAATATTTTTTTGTTTTGTTAAAGAAAATAAATATAGGGATATTTGTACGTACCGTTGTTTATGACAATGGGATTAAATATATTTTATCGTATCGGGATACTTAGAAATTTTTCGTTGGTGCGTAAATAAAAAATATTTTTCATTTATTTAACAAAATGTTTTATGATTTACTTATAAGTTGCGTAATTGGGAATTTTAACGAGGAAATTCAAGTCATGTGAAAATATATATTTTTTGATATCACGTATGGTATATTGGAGGGTTTTCAGAATTATTTAAACGTGGTAAAAAATGAACTTGTAAGAAACAGATGTTTCAGTTTTATTAAAAGAGGAAAGTTATAAATTATAAATATTCATTTTCATTTTCTAATTACGATCACGTTGACTCTTAATTTAGAATAATGTTAAAGATTTTTTCTTCGATAATCGCAATTTTTTTTTTTTGCAATTATTTTAGGAATACGAAAATATTTATAGAAAATTATGAACGTATGGTAACAGATCTATCATATTCTTTAATAGACTTAATTTAAGGGTTATTTAAATATAATTTTCGTCAAAGTAAATATAATTTTATATTAAAAATTAGGTATGCACTTTTTTTTCTAGAGAAACCAAGTGACATAATCGTTTATCAATGAACGAAGACAAAATGATTAATTAATTTTACAAAGTGGATTGAACGATATGGTATCTAAAAGTTTTCATTTTTTTTTTTTTTTATCTAAATCTTAGATCATTAAAATACAAATGAATCTTTCAGATTATTAAAGTAAGTAGTAAGATTCTCTTCCTCTTTTTTTTTCTTTTTCATTCTTCGAATTTAATAATCCATTGTAACAATAATTGTCACGTATCGAAGTATGAGACCTTTAAATTTACAAGACGCGTTATAGAAAGGGTGAGTTAAATTTCCATCGTAAATACCAACTGACGCACGTAGGGTTGGTAATAATGACGTTATAGATATAAAACGAATCGTTTAATATCTCGATGGATTAAATAATTCGTGTTAGGATGTTATTACGTAGACGAAGATAGAATAGATATTTACGTATACATAGATAGGTAAAATCACGATATATGTAGGAAGATATACGTAGAGCTCTTATCGGATCTATTGTAGAAAGAACCGAATAGAAACGACGAGATGACAACGACGAAAATGGGTACAACCCTCGTCGTAGTATTAAACGTTCCTAAATGAATCGTTAATCGTTAATGGCTTCGCGTTACCACGAATCTTACGATGGCGCTTATAAACCGGAAATTCGACGACTACGGATGAAACGTCCAACTGTCCAAATCGTTCACGTTCACGAGTAGACGAGGAACCTTCCGGACAATAAAGTCTAGGGTTCGGTTTATTGCCAAAAGGACATCCGGTGAAAGGTAACTTAAGCAAGCACCAGGTTTCGTTTCTTTCTAACCCCTCGCTATTAAAACGTAACGTTAAATCTACTATTATTTTATTTTATTTTATTTTATTTTATTTTATTTTTTTCTCGTCCCTTGTTCTTTCTTTCTTTCTTTCTTTCTTTCTCCTCCTTTTTTTATTTCTCTTGATTTTCTCTCTCTCTCTCTCTCTCTCTCTCTCGTATTTGTCAAGTACTTCCTTCTTCGTCTATTATTTGATTTTATTTTATTTTATTTTATTTTTCTTGTCCTTTCTTTCTTTCTTTCTTTCTTTCTCCTTTTTTTATCTCCTTTGATTTTTTGTTTCTCGCATTTGTTGAATACTTTACTTCTTCGTCTATTATTTTATTTTATTTTATTTTATTTTATTTTATTTTTCTTCTTCTTTCTTTCTCCTTTTTTATTTTTCTTGTACTTTCTTTCCTCTTTTTTATTTCTCTTAATTCTCTCTCTCTCTCTCTCTTTTTCTTTTTCGTATTTGTTAAGTACTTCCTTCTTCGTCGTAGATCGTTTTTTCGATGCGTGCACAGCATCGATGGGTACAGAAAGAGGTTGTAAAGAGGTTTGTAAGAGCTTGATGGTTTCTCCATCCAATTCGGAATGTCGGAAACGAAATAGTCGGAATGAAATAGTCGGGATTCCTGACTTTATTAAAGCTATCGGTTTTACGCCTGGCATATTATTCGAAGCTCTTTAATCTCACGAATAAGAGGATAGGTTATATCTATCGGAAAACAATGGGGTAGGAACAAAAGGAAGGAACACTAACCCGGACCGATCTTGCTTTTTGATGAGTCCTTAGTAAAGGCTATGTAGGGTTGTTTGGTTAAGATTGTAAAAGAACCCGTACGTTTCTAAAAGGCTATTTATGGCTTTTCCTTTTCGATCGTCACGTTTTAGGTAACGGGAACCTAATGGGAAAGCAATTTCCTGTAATGTCTCTCTTCTATTTCTATGTGTGTATGTGCGTGTCAATATATATATATATATATATATATATATATATATATATATATATATATATATTATAGATCGATCTTTTATAGAGCATGCTTTCTCAAATATTTCTTATGAGACTTTATGAAACTTTGGAAAATCTTGAAATTTTAACGACACATTGATTATTTGATAATATAATTAAAGATATTAACAAAGAATAAACGTAGTAAATAAATGTAAGAGTTAAGAAAGGAAAAGAATCATCTATTATGAAAATTTAATTGTGTGAGATAAATGTGTGAAACGAATACGAGTAAAACGAATATTAATTTTCATAAAATTTTTACATTATATTTCACAGTTTATATCACCTTATATCACGGGACATAGTTTGGGAAATGTTGCTCTAACGTTATACGATTTAATATATTCAATCTGTTACTATATATATATATATATTTATTGTTTTGTAACTTCTATTAGAGACTCGAACGATGTTATCAAGTTGGATATCTTTTTAAATAAAGATGTTAAACGAGTGAAAAGAATTTCCGGCTTCAAAATCGTCGTACTCTTCTCAAACGAAATAGTTTTACTTCAAACGCATAATATATATATATATATATATATATATATATATATATATATACATATTCATATTCGTCTTCTATATCCCAAAAAAATTTTATTAAAATTCGCGAGAAACGGAGAAAGTTCGGACGAAAATGATCGTAGTGTGCACGCATTGCATTTGCCATCGTAAACGTGAGAATATTGTAGCGAAATAGAGAAAGAGAGAAATAGAGAGGAGATAGAAATAACGTAACCGGAGCCATAGTGATATCTCGTCGGTTTATAGCTTTATTGGGCCCTTCTGTCCGATGGCTGAAAATTCTAATTCATTTTTTGTTACTTCGTCAGAAGAGAGGAGTAACACCCTATTCTATTTCCGTGTCTCTCTCGTTCTGTCGACTTTATATTACGAAAGAAAGAAAGAGATGGATAATATTCGTTGGTTCGTTTAGGTGTCGGTTGGATCTAGAGGCAGCAGGCAGAGCCTCAAATAATCGTAAAATTTGATAATTAAATTTAATCGTAGCCCCTTTAACGGGCTCACGCCCCGCTACCCATTGTACCGTCGTCGTTGTCCGTACGGCATCTACTTTAATGGACGATTACTCGAAAACCTTTAAAACATATGCTTTATGTACACCTTACTCGGTTGAAACGATGAGATGCGCCATTATGATCCTAACACGTCATTAACTTCGTCAGTAGCCGTGCACAATGCAGCTACGTATTTACGAATCTATTAAATCGAAACGGTTCTCTCTTTCTATTTTCTCTTTCTCTCGTTTCACGATAAAGCGATAGTAATCCTTTCGAAAAAGCTTTTGCGACTTAACGATCGTCGTTCCTCGTCATCGTCGTCGTCGTCGCCGTTTCGCTTTTTAACCCCTTAACACGATCGTATTTTTATTTATTTCTTTCTTTTTTTTTTCTTTTCTCTCTCTCTCTCTCTCTCTCTCTCTTTCTCGCGTCGACGAAATACGAAGAAATTATACATATTTCTTTATGCCTTATGTGAATCCATCTGGAAATCACGCGATGAGATTTCTGCGTTGCTCTTATAAAATCTAAAGTGCCACTCGGCTTCTCTTTCATGCCCGAAAGTCGTTAGATCCTTATACGTATGTATAATATATAGTTTATATATATAAAAAAATATATATATGTTCGTACGTACGTATGTACGTACCTACTTATGTACTTACGTACTTACATATGTACCATATTTACGTATACGCGAACGTAGATCGAATGACTCCTTCTTATCGTCGTTGCTTAAAAGCAAACTTCAATTCGAAGTCGTCCCAGAGTGCCATTCGACGAGAGTCCTTCTCTCTCGCTAAATGCTAGAGTGCACGTAATTCCACGAAAGATATGAGATAATCGAACCGAGTGGTATCAACGAAGGCCCACCGACGTCGAATTGAAATGGAAACATGCGCTAGGATGGACAGAAAAGAATGGGATTTTGAGATACGTGATGGTAAATTTATAAAGAAGAAGAAAAAAGGGTGGGTTAGATTTGAATAATCTCATTTTTATAGACCTATTGATAAATATCAATCGGATTTATTTTTATCACTTAACGATTATTGTTCTAAAAGTGACGAATTTTTTTGTTGTATTTATCCAAATTATTACTATTCGATTTTACATTCATTTATCATCAATGTTGTATTAAATCAAGTAAAAATGATAATGAATAAATTATATATATATATTTTTTTTAAGTTTAAGTTGAATTGACAAGCATAAAAATTATGATAAAAACAGATTTGATTTTTATAATTACTCGTCTTTTCGTTCATTTATTATTGTCAAATTAAATGAAATAAAAATGATAATGAACAAATATATATATATTTTGTTCTTGTTTTTGTTAAATTAACAACGAAAGTAAATCGATAGTTCTAATATTATCATTCCAATCGATAGTATTTCATTCAATCGATCAATCATATTTTATTTCATTCGTTTTTTACGTAACATTTTTTACTAATAGAATATCGTCTTATAAAAATGATCTAAAGTCTATCCTTATTACAAGATATCTATAAAATTAACGACTAACTTACGTTGCGATGCTTCTTTCGAGTGATAACGATTGAAAGAACGATTGAACGTACGTAGGAATGGATAGTCAATTAAAATTAAACAATTATTATCTAATAGCGTTGACAATAAACGTATAGAGTGAATCACAAGAAATCTCGTGTTTTAATTCGCGTGTGTAGCGACTGCTATACTGTTTTTTCTAAGTGCTGATAGATATGTATAAAAACGTCGTCGCATTTATTATAGACGATGATTGTGACGATCTTATGATACATATACATACACACACACATATATATATATATATATACATACATTATATACATATATGTACACATATAGTTGTACAGAGTTGTTCATTGGTCGATATCAAGAAGGGGTTGGGCGATGCTATTAGTAGGGAAGATTTGATGTGATGTGATGTGATAAGAGGAGAGTGCAGAGAGAGATAGAGAAAGAGAGAGAGAGAGAGAGAGAGAGAAATGGGAACATAGTAGTAGGAGGATTATAAGAGAGAGAGAGAGACTACACAATGGAGCAGAAAACAAGAGAATACGAGGTACATCAAAGTACCGGAAGTTATGGTGCGGGGAGGAGGATGCCGGTGCATCCGGGACAGACTGATAATCATCTGTACGAAATACTTTGTAATCGTTAATTACGGCAGGGCTTCGGTTCCTTTGAGCTACGAAATCGGCGCTGAAAGGGCGGTAAAAAGAGATTCGTTGGTTGGTAGGAGTATAGTAGGGTAAAAGATGTAGTAGGGGTGCCTCGCTCGCCTTTTACGTTCGTCCATCTCTCAATGGCATAATAGTAGTAGTAGTAGTAGTAGTAGTAGAGTAGTAGTAACTACGATTCATGAAGATATAAATATGTGTGTTCTATGTATTATGCCTTTTTGGTAAACGTAACAAAGAGAGGGAGAGAGAGAAAGATAGACAATCTCTCTTTCTCTCTCTCTGAATTTTAATTCATTAGAGACTATTACTGTTACTGTTACTGTTACTGTTACTGTTACTATTATTAATTTAGTGTTACTACTGTTGCTACTACTTTTGCTATTGCTGCTACAATTGTTGTTGATGTTGACACTGTTACTGTCTCTTATTTATCGTTTTACCTTCGCATTATCGACGTTTATTAGAGATTATTTCTGAAACATTGTCCATCCCTGCGAAGTCTCTATTGGATCTATCATTTGGAACGATAAAGATAGATATATTTATTCATACATTTGAAAGGATGTATCATGAAAAGCACTTAAAACGACCGACCTAGTTTTGTTCTTCGTTTATTCGTTAATAACTTCGATCGAATGAATTCTGATCCGTTTGAGTACTTTAGATACGTGTGCGATGGTCGTTTCGAATTGATTAATATTAGAAATATTATTTGATTATATTTTTTGATATCGTATAATTTGATGAGTAATTTGAATGAGAGAAAAAAAGGAAAGTAAAAGAGACGAGACTGCTCGTTTTGTAATAATCTCCATTTTATTTCATTTAGAAATATTACTTTATCGTATTTGTTAAATCGACGAATTTTTTTTTTTATAAAAAAGGACAAACAATTATTATACTCTTGCTTTATTTTATTTTATTTTGTTTTATTTTATAACAATGAACGAAGAAGAAGAATTTATAATCGTTACATTTCCTTCTGATTATGATTGGAATCATTGTTTAAAAAAATGAAGAAGTTAAGAGGAAAAAGACCAATTTAAAAACTATGATTCTCGTACTAGATTCTTAATACATACATACATACATACATACATACATACATACATACATACATACATACATATATATATATACGTAGTATTGATCTAAGAATTTTTAATTTTATTTGAGAAAAAAGAAATTGTAGCTTTGAAGAAAATAATAATCGTTAAACGCGTCTCTTAACAAATATCATCGAGCGAAAACGATGATGTAAGATGTCTGCAAGAACATAATAATTTCGTCGATCTTCGTAGAAAACAATTTCTTCGATATATTCAAACGGTTGGTAACTGTCGGGATCGCTAGATCGTTTGGTACGTCAAATCAGCGAGGCGAGCTCAAACGAGGCGTCGAGAGATTTAGCGAGAATTTAGATTCGACCAACCCTCGCTTTTGTATCCGTGAAAATTCCTTTCTTTTTCTATCCTTTTTTTTTCTCTTCTTCTTTTTTTCGAAGGGGTAGAAGATCAAGCTAAATGAGGCGCAACGAAGAGAATATCTTGGAAAGAAATAAAGAGAGAGAAAGAAAGAGATAAAGAATCCGTTAAATATTCACACGCTTGAAATCATGTTCTTTCTCAATTCCATCATACACTCGTCATCCCTCTTTATACGATTATTTCTTGTCAAACGAAAATGACTACAGCTTGAGGTTAAATCACCCGTAAAATTGAAGTCTCCAACAAGAAAGTGAATAGAGATAGTTTCGAGCGAGTTTAGCTTTTCTCGTCGATGCATATACGAGTGAATATTCTTACTATCTCTCTCTCTCTCTCTCTTTTTCTTTCTCTCTATCTTTTTCTCGATCTTTTTTCTCTTACCGTTATTATTCATTGCCCTGGATAATTACAACGGAGTGGTTCCAAAGCGATTATTATGAAAACGGTGTAGCCGTTCGTAGAGCTTCGAAGTTCTCCTTTAGCTTCCGAGTTTCGTGTTGAGTAATAATAATCAGGATAGTTTCTTGGAAGATTTTGCCTTGTGGCCAGGGCGTGCCGTGCAGTCTTAGGACTCGTTTTATTCCTTTTCTTTTCATTCTTTTTATTTTTATTCTTAGTCGTCGTCGTCGTCGTCGTCATCATCATCATCATTATCATCATCGTCGTCGTCGTCGTCGTCGTCGTCTTCGTCGTTTGTTATTTCTATCTTTTTCTTCCTTATGTATCGTCCATTAACCACGAAGCAAGTTAGAAGAGAAAGAGAGAAAAGAGGTAGGCTCGTGCCTAACAAACCGCACCAGGAAATCAGGACGAGTTATCATTATCATCTAGAGATATTACCTTTGAAGAGTGCGTATACCTTCATTGTGTTAATAAGAGCACTATAAAAGGGGTTGTGCCGTTCGTTATTGATAGTGGGGAGAATCCTAGCGGGCAGAGAAACGTTAGAAAATCTAAGGGACCGCAAAAACCACAACGTTACGGCGTATTCTAAGTTCAAGTAGCAAGTTCAGTGGCCTTGTGTGATAGCTCTAGAGAAACATCGTATGCCCGTACACACGCGTTGCTGTTGCTGTTGCTATTGCTGTTGCTGTTGCTGTTGCTGTTGCTGTTGCTGTTGCTGTTGCTGTTGCTGTTGCCTCTCTAGATGTGTTCAACCGTATAAATGACGCGGGTACCTGTATTTTCTTTTTCTTTCTTTCTTTCTTTCTTTCTTTATGGTTAAGAGGCAGCAACGAAGCTTTCTTTTTAGATTTCGTCGTTTGAAAGGCATTCTTGTTTTGACGTATATGTCACATGGCTCTCTTTAAAGTGGATCTACCATAGCGACTAGCATTCACCGGTTGAATTTTTTTTTTTTTAATTTTCTTTTCTCTCTCTCTCTCTCTCTTTTTTATTTTCTCTTCCTCTTTCCTCTATTTTTTACTCTGCCTCGTATCATTTATTTCATATATTGCAATATCCGGTATTTACCGAAGGATCATCGATATTTTAAGATCGATTGGATTTTCCATAGATTTAGTCATTATCGGAGAAGTAATTGTAACGTGGTGTGACGTTTAACGGTGTTATTTTTTATCAAAGAAGTTTTATTTAATTATTCATTCATTTCTTTTTCTTTTTTCTTTTTTATACATGTGCATGTTAAAAGAATAATCGTTTACCACTAATAGTACGTTTGCTATATTAGAAATTTAGTTATTAGAAGCTTTTTATAAAACAAATTCATAAAAAAAGAAAAAGAGAGAAAGAGAGAGAGAGAGAGAGAGAGAAAGAGAGAGAAAGAAAGACGATCTGATGACCATGGTATCTTTAAATATACATAAACATAACACACACATATATACAGACGATGTATCTACATACATAAACGTTCGAAGGTCGATACCCTGTCTTGAACGCAGGTGCACTCGTATTCTCCGCTAGTTAGGGAAATGGAAAGTATAATATGCGTGAAACGCTAAACGATAATATTGATAGCCGGCAGCGTGATAGAGTTTTTCCTAGAGAAAAACTATATAGGTAGCTAATAGTGAGTTCTTTCTTGGTCGATAGGATCGCGAACGTGGAGATCGATCGATTCGAGTCGAGATTGCGCGCGCCACGGTTGCGCACGAGTGACGCTGATTGCGTTTTAAAACGTATATACGGCGCGAGAAAAAGATACTCTTTGCTTTCGCAGTCTCTCTCTCTCTCTCTCTCTTTCTCTCTCTAGCTTTTTTTTTTCTTTTTTTCTCTCCCTCTCTATCTCTATCTCTATCTCTATCTCTATCTCTATTTCTCTATTTCTCTCGAACACTATGATTGCCCTCTCTTCTAACGGAGAACGCCCCCCGCGGGCTATAGGTCGGCCATTTACGATTTATTGCGCCGTGTCCGCGAATTTCCGCCCTTACCTACTTCCATCGTGTTCTTCTAGTCTCTCTCTCTCTCTCTCTCTCTCTCTCTCTCTCTCTCTCTCTGTCTCTTTTTTTCTCTCTCTTTCTCTCTCTCTCTTTCTCTCTCTCTCTTTCTCTCTCTCTTTTTTACATTCTCGCTTGCGAGATCTCGCGGCGTTAAAATTGCCTCCGACGATAAAATCATGTAATGGACTTACACACCTGCATCCATATTTTTCTTTTTCTTTTTCTTTTTCTTTTTTTTTTCTTCTCTATCTTTTCTTTCTTCCCTCCCCGCCGATAAAACGTAATTTCACATAGACTTATAGTACATACCTACAGACCGATCCAACGCAGATTTTTTTCATCTCGATCGATCAAACTCTCACGATAATCATATTTACGATTACGAGAACGTAGGTGTATGACCAAACGAAATATATTTTATAAGTCGCGCTTTCGAGATTATCCCACAAAGGAAATATCGTTTGATCTGTAAAATATCATACGGTAAATACGCTCGCCTTTTTCGCGGGCCCTTTATTACGTCGCCCCTCGCCCAAAATGTATTTTACTAATAGATCCTAATCGGAATTGGTGGGATTAGAAAAGCCGTAGGTAGGTAGGGTATCGTGATACGATAGTAAGCCTATTCGATTTGTATATCGAACTAGCATGTATTCGGTGAACCGAGGAATCGTAAGCTTATTCCGCTCGACGAGGCAATCTCTCTTTCTCTCTCCCTCCCTCTCTTCCTCCCCCCCTCTCTCTATCTCTCTCCTATAGCACATTGGCACGGACCATTGTCTTCACGTAACGCAATTAGGGCGCGCAACGCACGTTTGAATCCGTACACGAAGCAGAATTCAGGTACGATCGGATATCCAGACGCGTCTAGTACACGTTAACGGGCATCAGGTGCGTCAGGATGAACCATCAAGCGGCGGTGGACGCACGCGTACAACTGCACGCGTGCATATTCGGCTTGCATCGACCGCAGCAGCAACAACGGCAACAGTAGTAGTAGTAGTAATAGTAGTAGTAGTAGTAGTAGTAGTAGTAGTAGTAGTAGTAGTAGTATAGTAGTAGTAGTAACAGCAGCAGCATATCGTATGTTATGCGACTCGGTATATCGCTGTTACTACACTACGGGAGGGCTTCCCTCCCCCTCCCACTATCACCACCTCTACCACCTCCACCTCCTCCACCATCATCACCACCACTAGCACCACCCACTCGTTGAGAGTTCCTGGTCACGAGAGTTCGCCTGTGAATTAGGGTTTGGCTTGCTTTGGGTTATTACGTCATAACAGTACGACCACCTGGAGGCAATAGCTTGGACCGAAGCGATGAAACCTGTCGTCCTATTTATTGGCCGTCTGCGAGCGAACAATCTCCTGAGCAGACGAGATTAATCCGAAATTCCATTCCGATTCGGTGATTGCTATCGCCTAAAGTTCCTCCTAATCTTGCTGGACTATCACAACGGTCGGAACAACCGAACGATCTTACTCCTTGTAAATTTATTTGGTTATGACCTTTGTGTTTTTAACTTGTAAGTTTTGTATTCAAGTAAGTAAAGAAGTAAGTAAGTATTAGAGTAAATTGGATACATATGCGTTTAAATCTATATATCGCCTATAGCATGCTTATTTGATTCGTGTTTAATGTTATTATTATTTTTGTTTGTTCTCTATTATTACCTTTATTCTCTCTCTGTGATCTCATGTAAGTGTATCGTTGGAATCAATTGTTAGATCATATCATGGAAGGTTCTTAATTTTTGTATATATGTAAGTATTAATTATGCTCAGTGGATATAGTATAGTTAGATTGTAAGTATATAAGTTGTAGAATAAGTGTCACGTTGCATAAGATCTTTTTCTTTTCTTTTCTTTTTTTTTTTTTTAATAAAAGAACGCAATTACGAGTTACATCTCTTACGTTGTTCGTTCTTAGAAAGGGCTTAATTCATTTTTAGAATTATTAGAATTAGATTGGAAATATATATATATATATAAAACAAGAAATCGACTAATTTGTTTATTATTTAAGAGATGATTTTTCCAACGAAATTTTTCAGAGTATGTTTTCGAATGAAGTTACTTCTCTTTCTTTACTTTTTCGCAACAATATCTTACGTCATTCGTTTTACGATGCCAACATTTTTGCTAGAAACTACGACGGTGAATTCTCTGTATCTCTATCTTTCTCTCTCTCTCTCTCTCTCTCTCTCTCTCTCTCTCTCTCTCTCTCTTTCTTATTCGTTCGAGTTAAATCCCGAAGGAACGAAGACGACGGCGTACCGGCGATCGTCTCGAAAGTTGTACGCGAAATGTTCGTCGATTTACGTTTTACTCGGTCCACTCAAACTTCACGCCCGTAAAAACAACAAAGTAGTTATCTCACGTTCAAGTACATCGACCCCTTTCCATCCTTGCAGAATGGAGAAGATGCGTTTCACGACGACCTCTTTTCGTCTTACCGAGCTGATTCATTCTCTGTCCCTTTTTCGAAGAAACATGTTACTATCTCTATCTCTTTCTCTCTCTTTCTCTCTCTGTCCAATTCTTTCTCATTTCAGAATTAATGCAAGAATACAAGGTGCAGTCCGATATATAAAAGGGACTCTAAAGAAGAGTCTCTTCTCTTTTCTCAGAAAGGAATCGTAAAATATGAAATGTATTAGATTGATAAGGAAGAAGTTTCTTCGCTCTTGAAAATGAGAGAAGTGTATGTATGTATCTATCTATGTGTATATATCTCTCTGTGCGTATGAGAAAAAGATAAAGAGAGAAAGAGAGAGAGAGAGAGCAAATGGTGTACCTCGAATTCGTTAAAGAATCAAGGTTTCATGGAGTGGTGGGAGGGTTGGATAAAACTTATTTACTTTGGTGCACGGTATAATAATATTGCGAGCTTTTATAAGCAATAAAAGTTAACTGTGCCGACATTTCTCTTCTTTTTGCGGCTCTCTTTCACGATACCGGACTGAATGCGTCGACACGTTCGTCTCTTTCGTCGGTATATTACATAAATACATGCACGGAACTTATATACTACGTAATTACGTAGGTACGCGTTAGTTTGACGAAGTTCTACAGAAGGAGACAAAAAATGCTGACGATTTATGAACGACACAATGAAAGACACGACGGTAACGAGCCTAACCGCGCGACCATGATCGAAACAATCGTATGCATTGTCTGTAACTCGATATATCTCTCTTTGTAAATACTTTCGATATTTTTTTCTCCTCTCTGTCTCTCTCTCTCTCTCTCTCTCTCTCTCTCTCTCTCTCTCTCTCTGTCTCTCGTTCTTTCTTTTATGTTTTTTATTTTTATTTTTATTTTTTTATTTTTTTTATTCTTTTAACCGATCGTTCGATGAGACTGACTATACTCTGCCACATTTCTCTTTCAAAGGCTTCTCTTCTTTTAATTTAATTAAGTACCATACACTCGAAGCACGTGCGACGAGCATGCTCGCATCGCTTATCGCCGATCTAAGAATAAACGTTCGAACATATTTTAACGCTTTTCGAGACTTGGTCTACTCGCTTAGAGCGTAGGTGTGACGGTGGGAGATCGTTTAGTTTCTGTATTTACGAAATACCATGGGTGATTATCGCGATTACTCTTTGTGCCGTTTAAAGTTACGAGTTAAACTTAAACAGTTTTGGTATATCTATTTATTTTAGAAATTAATATATAGATAATAAATATCTATGAGCGCGTATCGATATTTTTCTTCTTTTCTTTTCTTTTTTTTTTAAAGTTTTAAAATAAGTATTAAAGCGATGAGAATAATTGTCTTTTTTTCTTTTCTTTTTCATAATATACGTAAAACACAAGCACTATTTATATATATATATATATATATTTATTTTACAAATTAATATATCTATGGTAAGAAGTGTATTACGATACTTTCTTTTTTCTTTTTGCTTATTATTTATTTTATTTGTACAAATAAAAACGTCTAAATGAGTCATTTCTAATGCAGTAATAACATATCGCAATAATTTTCCATTACTCGTTGACCGATATTCAATGGATAACATTTTTCTTACCAAGCAAAAAAGAAAAGAAAAGGAAAAAAATCGTATCAATTGCTATGACGATTTGATTACCATGAAATTACGTAAAGATTTCCGAATGATTAATAAAACTCACTTAATTAATTGCACTTGCCGTTTAAGAACGGTAACGTTAATAAAACGCTAAGTAACTCGCATAAATGAATAAAAGTTTATGTCGAGACAATAAGGGAAAGTAGTAGCAAGTTGATAAGGGGATGGGGTTAACGACGAGACACGTAACTATATCCGACGTGATTAATAACGGGGAATAACAGTATACTTACCATTTACCGAACGTTGTTCGTAAAAGAAAAAAAAAAAAAATAGAAGAAGAAGAAGAAGGAGATGCACACGGATCGATATTACTTACAAGAGAGAAAGAGAGAGAGAGAGAGAGAGAGAGAGAAAGACGTTCTATGGTACGATAGGAAGCCACGAAATCCATCTTACGATCTGTACCGTCTTCCGCCATTGGTGCTGGAACTCTAAATATCAGGATAATAAAGATTTTATGAAACTAACTCCTCGTCCGTACGAGATACTGCCAAAGCAATTAGAAATATTTGCTCCGGGGAGGTTTAATATCTTCATCGAGTCTTACGTGTCTGAGTATATCTCGTGTAAGTGAGGTAGGAGGAGGAGGAGGAGGAGGAGGGTGCTGGGGAGGAGATGGGTGAGGAGAGGAGGGAGAAAAAGAGAAGAAAGATAGAAAGAAAAAAAAATTTTTATTGCGACTGAGCGGAAAGGAAGACTCGGGAGGAAAGGAGGAGGAGGAGGAGGAGGGAGGGAGGAAGGGTTGGATGTATTAGAGAAGAAAAAGAAGAAGGAAAAGGCGTAACGATGAGAACGACGATCGAATAGAGAAAACTCAAGGAAAGAAACATAAAGGAAAGAGAGATAGAGATAGAAGTAGAGATAGATAGATAGATAGATAGATAGATAGATAGATAGATAGATAGATAGATAGATAGAGTTAAGTCGCTATCGGAATGCGAGTCTTGCTACACCGTTAAAATTACGACTTTATCCTTGGCTTCTGGCACCATGGTAAGGAAGGGTAAAGCAAGTCCCATGAATTTTTTTTTTTTTTTTTTTTTGAACGTAGCCACGTTCAGACTGAAAAACGTTGCTTCTTCCGTAAGATCGTTGAAATTGCATCGTTTGAATCTCTTGTTTTTTTTTTCCTCTCTCTTTCTTTGTCTGTGTCTCTCTTCCCCTCTCTTTTTTATGGTAGTTTTATTGTACGGAATTAATCAAATGGAATAAAGTAACGAGAACGACGAGAACGTAACGCTCAACGTAGAAGGATTTATCGTCGCGTAAAGTACCCTCTGTTTACAATTACACGAGCCGAAGGTTTATCGTTAATGTCCCTACTCCCGTATGCGAAATCGTGATCCAATGAAATAGCGCGTTTCGATTGGTCCGTAGGTGCCTCGTTTTCTCGCTTGACACGCGTCGTTTTCGCTCTTTTACTGTTAGGCGACGTAATAATAATTCAGGTAATAAAACTTGTAGGAGATCCAGAGAGAAAGACAGAAAGATAAAGGCAGATAAATAGAGAGAAAGAAAGAAACAAAGAGAGAGAGAGAGAGATACGATTTGACGGATAAATATTAACACAACGATTCGGAAGTATTTAAAGTTGCAACGAGTTGGTTATATGAAGTAAAAGGTTCCTAGCTTCAGGATCGTTAGTGAGTTTTATGAAGATGATATTCTCTGTCCCGTTAGCGTTCTAGTGAATTTTAAACGATCGTTTTTCCTACATTGCCGGTTGCGTTAATTAGAATATACGACGACGATATTATACGGTGTATGTATATATATATATATATACACACATACACACACGATGGTGTTTGAATTAGAAATTATGACAATTTTTCTTTGCGTTTCTTTTTCTGTTTTCTTTCGTTTTATTTTTTCCAACGTTTATTCATTCCGGACGTTAGTAGGTGCTTCTGGCCTCTCTTTCTATCTCTATCTCTATCTCTACGATATATTTCATCCAAACGTTGAGAAACGAGAAGCTGTTCCTACGGTTACTCGACGTTTTTCAATGACACGGTTCTAATGTCCCTACCGTGATAAAAAACTTGAACGGGTTGGATTCGTTTTGTACGGTCTATTTCATTTTCTGGACTGCACTGCGTAATAATATTCGTTCCTTCTCCATTTGACTTCTTTCTGGCCTAACGGCCTAACATTCGAGTCTAATAGTAGATCCAATAAACTCTCTTGGATTGAGAATGTCGTGCATCGTCGTGTACAAGTGCGAACGCTGTCTTTCTCTTTCTTTTTCTCTTTCTCTTTCTCTATCTCTCTCCCTCCGTATTTTCCTGAAAGTAATTAAACCGTGAAACAACCTTGACGCGAAAGCTACGAAGGTAACGATAGGAGGAAGCTCCTGGTCTAAGGGTCGATAAAAGCAGAGTTGTCTGGTTAACGGGATATGCTTTATACATATATACATACATACATACGTATATATATATATATATATCCCTGGAGAATATCCAAAGAAGATAGTACTTGATATACGATCGTAGAACGGTATAAATTAACTCTCGGTGACATTTAGATTAATTGTTCGCGAGTCGACAAGTGTTGTACGAGGCATCGTTTTTAGGGTAAGGAGAATCGTAATCATTATCGCAGCTGCTCCTACGCGAATTTCTGTTCGATGTCTCTGTCTCCGTCTCTGTTTCTATCTATCTCTATCTCTATCCATTCCTCTTTCTCTTTCTCTTTTCTCTCGTTTACATTGGACCTCGTATAAATTCTAATGGTAATGAATCTAAAATATCTCGCTAAAGAGAGAAGAAAGATAAATAAAGGGATAGATGAAAGAGAGAAAGAGTTGAAATACTTCAATCGAATTGATATATAATCAAGCTTCGAGCGAAGAATTACGAATTTTATCGAATCAACGAAAAGTATAAAATATATTTCAGATACAACGGCGCGAATAATAATTTCTTTTATCAGCTAAATCGTCACTTGATTCGCGAGAATTAAATGACACCGGATATATGGGCTTGTTATTTTTCGTGACGAGCAAACGATCTTTGCCGATATTTCTTTCTTTTTTCTTCTCTTTCCTTTTTCCACAAGCGGGACTCTCGATTTGATTTAACGCACGATATTGTGAACGAAGCCCCGCGGCTACTTCTCCTGCGAGAAAGAAAAAAGAAAAAAATAGCGAGATAAAGAGAAAGAAAGAGAAGGAGAGAGAAAAGAGATAAAGAAAGAGAGTTCGACCATCATTAGGACAAAACGTTCCCTTTGATCCTGTCACGAGCGTTGGGTTCCCGTAGGATCACTTTCCAAACGATGTGCCTTCGAATTTTAGTGGACGTGTACGTTTTATCCTTCGAACGATGAGATTCTTTTCTTCCTTTCGCTTACGTTTCTCTTTTCTCTTTCTTTCTCTTTCTCTCTCTTTCTCTTTTATTCTCTATCTGTCTATCGTTATTGATATTCGACGGTCTTAGGCACGAATGGGACTGCGGTAAGGCGCCCGCATTGTGTCAACAACCCTCGAGAGAAAAGCAGAAGCTGCGAATTATGATAGGGGCCGAAGCACCCCGGTGTTGTCATTAGTGGTGGCTGAAAGAGTAGGGGGATGGAATTGGGAGAACGAAGAGGAAGAGGGGTGTGTGTGGAGGGGCGGGTTAGGATAGAGGGGTAAGAGACGAGCGTAGGGAAACGGCACGAAGCCTAACCGAGCACGTTTTCAAACTTGTGGCACGATTCGGTCAATAGTTTTCGTTCTATGTGGGGTGTTTCGAGTTAAAATTATTGTATACTTCTCTTTCTCTCTCTATCTCTCTTTTTCTCTTTCTAATGTGTTATCTCGAATATACCTTGATTGATAACGATCAGATCATTAGGATAGTAAATAATAATGACGGTACTTCGTTTCAGTAAAAATGTTCGATACGATATATTGACTTTTTCGTTTAATAAATTATTGAAAATTCATTGATAAGTCATTGATAAAACGTATTTGAAATTTTTTTTTTGATAGCGTTTCTATTAATGGCGTCACGAAATGATCCGTGTTATGAAGTATGGTTCGTATCGTTTACTCATGCTTCATTTTTTACTTTTCTTTCATTTTGTTATTTTTTTATTTCCTTTAATTCACGTCAGAAGCTAAAAAAAAAAGAAACAGAGAGATAGAGAGAGAAAGCGAAGTAGTAACAGTAGCAGTAGCAAACCAATGGCGAAGAACGGCAATTTCCTCGGGTATATCCGGATTTACGGTACTCCTCGAAGATATCGAACAAATTTAGCGCGAAACACGTAACGAACGAGCTTTGCACTGCCGACAGTGCCGAAAATGGCGATATAGGAGAGTGAGTGAGAAAGGAAGGAAGAAGAGAGAGGAATAGGAGGAGGAGAGGGAGGGTATATAGGGTGCTTGGCAGTTGAAAACTTTAACTACCTCACAGCTCATAACTCCGTTATGACCTCCGTACTCCGATATCTGTAGCTACCTATATATATTTATATATATATATATATACACACACATACACACACGTGTATATAGAATATATATAAGCACACATCCCTCTTTCGTCGCTTATTATTTTCTTACCCGGGTCAAGACAAATATTGTCTAGACATTAGTGCTCTCGAAGCTCTAGAAGAGGAAGGACTTTCTCTCTTTCTTTCTCTCTCTTTTTCTCTCCTTCAATCTCTTACTCTTTTCCTCTCGACATTGCCCTCTCGATGTTATTTCAAGCGATCTACTTTCCCAATCCGGACGCTCTCGATCAGCCATAAGGCACGAACATAAATGGAGAGAAGTAAGCCGAAACGGAAGAGGAGGATAATTTTTGGTTGGTGGTATATCGTTTATCAATAGACACGCGATGGTCAATTTTGTGTCGATTTCATTTTCCGTTGGATATGGTGTCGTCGTAAACACGAGACACAGGCACAGGCACAGGCACAGGAACAGGCACAGGTATAGGTATAGGTATAGGTATAGGTATAGGTATAAGCACAGTTACAGACATAGGCGGCAAGGATCGCCTCCGATCCTTCTTTGGTAAAGCTTCAAAGGGAGAGATTGCTCGATCCCTCCCTCCTCCCTCGTCCTCTCGTTCGTTCCCTGTACTGCTGCTTGTTATGTCAGCGCAGGAGGGTGGCTTCGCCTTTTTTTCTCCTCTTTTTTTCTTTTTTTTTTTCATCCCTACGGCCTTCTTCAATGGACTTTTTTTCTGATCTTTCTCTCCTTCCCTCTCTCCCTTCCTGTTCCTCTCTTTATCCCTCTCTTTCTCTCTTTCTCACTCTGCTTGGTCCAACCGATGGTTTCTTTTGGTATGAGTGTGAAAATAACAAGCTCCTGTAGAAGCCAGGAATATCTTCCACAAATTTATTTATGATCTATGGCGGACATTGAACGACTGCGACGACAACAACGACGACAACAACGATTGCTATGGTGTGTGCATTGTGTCTACCAAAAGGACCACCATCGGGAATTCATAGGACGTTTATAGGTTACTTCCTTATGCATATATATATATATATATATATATATATATATACACACTTGTGTGTGTGTGTATCTGTGTATATACGTACGTACGTATGCATTTATTTGTGTGTAAGAGTCTCTACCGTCGAACAGGCGAGCTATTCACGAGAGGATTTAGGGTCGCCGGATTGTTTGCTCGTGAACACTTGTACTTAATCTAACGTATTATTTGATGCTCCCTAGGAGACGTTCGAAAAGAAGACGGCTAAGTTCTCTCCGTTTAAGATCAGGCCGATCAACGGCTCGTCTAACGATCAACGATTTCATCGATTTTCTTATTTCATCATTTTACGTTGTTACGTATCACCAATTATACGTTTTATATCGACGAATACGAGAAAGGGTACTACAATATTAATTTAGTAAAAGCTGATTCTGGATTCGATCTTGAACTCCTCGCGCGTTCATTCTGTCATATGTCCGTTCATTCATTCGTGCGGAACGAAATGTTTTAAACGATGATTCAGCTTGAGAATCTGAAAGAGATAGAAAGAGAAACAAAGACAGAGAGAGAGAGAGAGAGAGAGAGAGAGAGAGAGAGAGAGAGAGAAAGAAAGAAAGATAGATAGAAGAACAACGACCCTTTCCGTCAGTCAAGGAAGCGTCAAAAGCTAGCGCTACCAACCCCTTGACAGCCACTTTAAAATTACACCGATAATGAAATCGAGTACCGACCCCTAATTCCTAAGCTAAACCCTGCGGATGAGAAAGACCGGAGGAACAGATGCGAGGACAATGGCGAGTCGATCGTCGGTGCGAAATGAATTTAAAGTTGGGATTTAAAGGCTATGCGAACACAAAACATTTCACCCCTTTTCCTCCCTCTATCTATTTATCTACCTACCTATACCTACCTACCTACCTATCTTCCTTCCTACACAGATTTTCTCTCTATCTCTTTCTTTTTTTTATTTTTATTTTTTTCTCATTTTTTTTTCTTCTTAGTACAAGATAATCCGACAAAATGGCGGTAGTTATTAAAAGCCGATCGTCCGTAAGAGATGTTAGTCTTTCGTAAAAAAAGGTAAGAGAGGGTTCGATTTACTCTTTCTCTTTCTCTTTCTCTTTCTCTCTTCCTCTCTCTTACTCTCTTTTGTAAAACAAGTAGTTAGACAAGAAGGTAAGAGAGAGAGGGATTCTCGAAATAATCGATTACATTAGCTTCGTACCTTTTCGATATTCATAGCTATCGTATATCGTTATTACCTTTGCTTTTCTTTCTTTTTTTAACGAATACGTTGTCGGTAGTGATCTCACAAGAACAACGTTCACGCGTATACACAGACAAACGTATATTCGCACACGCACATGTAGCAATTTTGTGAGGTGAACTATAGAGTGACGTATTCTCACGAGATTATAGGTTAACGCGTCTAGAGGCTATTTTCCCATCGCCATGAAATGTATATCTACTGAGGGAAAAGATGGTGCATTGGTAGAGTTATAGTCTTTCTAGATAAACGATACGTTTCTGCTCGTTTTTTTTTTTTTATTCTTTCTCCTTTTTTTTTTTAAATTTCTTTTTACTTTTTCTCGTCCTAGAAGTAGCACGCATAAAGCTTTCTAGCTTTTCGAATAGGTATATACTTTATCTAGCGAATGGGCCAACGATTTAGCGTAAGTTTCTCTTGTCCCATTTAGTTTGGAAGATTTAATACCTTCGTCGTATGCTTTACGATATAGTTACACATACTTATATAGGTATATATATATATACACATGTATATATATATATATATACATATTACCTGCACTAGTTACGAGTGGGTGGAGTCTACGACTAGAGACGCTAAGAACAAGCATGAGAGAGTAGGATAGTGCTCCATGTACTTAAAGTAAATGAGAGAGACAGAGAGAAAGAGAGAGAGAGAGAGTGAGAGAGTGAGAGTGTGAGAGTGAGATGGATAGATAAAGAGAAGCGTTATGCATGGGGTGCCATTCCGGCGAGCTTTAACACCCGTATATAAGGGTGAAATTACACCTCCGGCCATTCCTGTATTTTCGGAACTTGATTAACGCGAGCGACCTAGAACGATTATGGCACTACGTGACGAGATTAGTTAGTCCAGTCATCTCAAAGTACTCCAGTCGTCTGATATCAAGCGTTATGGTCAAACTACGGTCATCACCGTCTGTCCTACTTTTCGGATGTATTTTCGAAGCTCGAGCCGCACGATTTTCATAATAATTCGTATGGATATAATTATCATAAAGATATATGATTATCTTATACGTTTTTATTTTTTTTTTCCATAAAATTATAAAACGTAAGTGTTGTATGTTAACTATGAAATTAATGATGTTATATATTCTTATATATCGTTAAATAAGATTAATCAATCTTAAATATTAATCTTAATAATTAATTAAATATTAACATCAAATAACGAAGTATTATGTGTTGAATATTTAGAAGTTTTAGAAAGATTTTCATAATAATTTATATAGATATTATTTTTGTAGAAGGATTATAATCATACGATATATTATTTTACATTTTTTCATACGAGATATTATCATAACGATATACGATTGCAATCATCGTTCCGATTTTTTTTTCTTTTTTATTTCATGAAATCATAAAACGTAGACGTTGTATGTTATCAAATATATGACGTTAGATATTCTTATATATTATTAAACAACGTTACAAGTTGAACATTTAGAAATACGAGTATCGATCGACCTTATACGACGAAACTACCGAATGTTAGCGGAACATAGAACGTGGAAAACACCATAACCATAGCCATAATATACCTATACTATATGCGAATTCTTAGATCTGGGACATAAAGCATGACTTATAGTACTTACTTACGATCGACAGTAGTAGCGTATCGACTTACGTTTTCGTTGTAAAGCTTTTTACCTTTTCGAGTAAACCTTCGAACAGTCCCTATCCTCTTCCTGTCCTACCCTATCCTACCCTATCCCATCCTTTTACACCCTTCCTTTTCCTCTCGAAGCTCGAATCTTTGGATTCGGATATAAAATCTTTCATTTCCATTTCGAAATTCGTTCGAGTCGTGTTCTCACGATTCTGTGCGTTGGTATTCTCGTATCTGTGTTGGAGAAAGATAGAAAGATAGAAAGATAGCGATAAAGAGAGAGAGAGAGAGAGAGAGAGAGAGAGAGGGAGGAGAAGGAAGTCAGGAAGAAGGGAGAGCGTGTGTTTTTAGTATCGCAGGGGGCGCGAGGCGATAAAACTCGCGAAACATTATACAGATTTGTCGGTCGGACTGCTTTTACGATTTTTCTTCTCGACGTCTCTGTCGATTTGAATCGAGTGTCTGGTCTTCTTATTATTTTTCTTTCTCTCTCTCTCTTTCTCTTTCTCTTTCTCTTTCTCTTTCTCTCTGTCTTCCTCATATCTATTTCCTTCCTTTCTTACTTGCTTACTCGTAGCTACCTCACCCTTGGCTCTCCTTCTTTCTCACTTTTTATTCCCATAATTTAATTATCTTGACTTTACGGCCGGGGACTAGCTCTAGTGGTTTAGATTCAACGACCATAACCGGCTCGCATAAATCCAAGCGAGAGATATCGCGTTTACTTGGAGTCTCTCTCTCTCTCTCTCTTTCTTTCTTTCTTTTTCTCTTTCTCTTTCTATCTATCTATCTATCTATCTCTTTCTATCTCTCTTTCTCCATGGATATTCTCCATCCATAAAAACAGCGTTACGAAGAATACCACGACTCTTCGATCCTTACCGAGACCAATTTGTCGAGGCGTATACCATCTTGGAGACCTCAGGCTATACTACCTGTTTTAGCTTATTAATTTATGGAGTTGGGATCGTCGGTAATCCGTGCTTTTATGCCAACGATAAATAATCAAAAGGAATTTTCAAAGAGAAGAAAAAAAAAAAATAAGGAAAGAAAGAGAAGGAAGAAAAAAGACAAAATTAAAATGCAACCGAAGGAGGAGTTAGTCGTAAGTCTTTCTTTTCTTTTCCTTCTTTTTTCTTTCTTTCTTTTTTTTTTTTTTTTTGATTTATAAAAAATCGTCTAGTTGATGGTGAAAAATATGAACGGGGATTGGTGAATGGATTTATAGGAAATTAAAAGCAATACAAAATGAATAACGAGAGAAAAAAGAGAGAGATAATTGATCTTCCTCCGAACTTGATCATGCTCATTTTACAATGTCGTCAGTAGCGATATGATTTGATTTAATGAAACTTAATTACACGGGTAGTATGATATTATACTTGTCTATAAAAAAAAACGTGTATATATAAACAAATATTTAAAAGAAAAGGGAAGAAAAACAAGAAGAAGAATGATTAAGGAGACGAAAGGGAAGCGGATAATTTTATAGATCATTCCCTTTCTTTTCTTTTCTTTCTTTCTCTTTTTTTTTTTTATATTTATTTTCTCTCTTTCAAGAGGGTGAAACGCGCAAAAGATAGAAAAATATGGCGAGGGTAAAAACTAAACGTAACGCAATCGTTCCTTCCTTGGTAATACTCATCACGGTTCGTCGAACGTCGTGGTGTGATACCAGGTGGTGGTGAGTTCACCACCGGAAGTGGAATTCCGATATCTCTAAACGCGGCTGAACACGTTTATGTATATATCGGAATAAAAAAAAAAAAAAAAAGAAAAAAGAAGAAAAATGAGCCAAAAAGACATGAGAAGAGATAATAGGGAATCACTATATATATAGAGGGATACGTAAGGGTGCGTTCGTATGCTCAATGAATGCATGAATGAAAAAGAGAGAGAGAGAGTGAATGCTAACAACATAACGCGATACAATGGCCGACGTCATGATTTCTTTTTCGTACGGTAGTTCGTGATCAGCGGGGTGGCTTTTCGCGACGACTCGTTCGAGGATAATTATAAAACGAGCCAACCAGGGCTCTTTTTGATCGTTTAGGGGAGAGAAGGGATGATATGTATTCTTTTGACCTTTTTCCCTCGGATTATCGAAGGGTATGCGGATGTATTGAACAAACTCGGCTAATATTTTTTTCTTTTCTTTCTCTTCCTCTTTTTTCTCTCTTTTTTTTTTTTTATCGAAAATGTACTTTCTCCTTTCTCTTCTTTTATTCGAAATCTATATAAGTGTATGTATGTATGTATGTATGTATGTATGTATGTATGTATGTATGTATGTATGTATGTATGTATGTATGTATGTATGTATGTATGTATGTATGTATGTATGTATGTATGTATGTATGTATGTATGTATGTATGTATGTATGTATGTATGTATGTATGTATGTATGTATGTATGTATGTATGTATGTATGTATGTATGTGTGAAAGAGAGAGAGAGAGAGGGAAAGAGAAAAAAGAATGAAAAAGAATTTGTGTTTTATTAATTAAATCCATTCGTTAATTCGTTCGTTCGTTCGTTTGAAGAGAGAGATAGATAGATAGATAGATAGACAGACAGATAGATAGATAGATAGATAGATAGATAGATAGATAGGTAGATAAATAGATAGATAGATAGAGAAAGAGAGAGAGATGGTCTTTATCAACTTGACATTTTTCCTGTCTGTTCGTATTCGACGGAAAACGTAATTTGTTAATTCGAGGGCCGCCGAGCGAACCGGCGATTCCCAATGGGGGAAAAGCGATGGTATTCGGGAACGAAATTGCGTATTTATGCCGCGCATAATCCAGCCATTTCGCGAATAGCGTTGAATCTATCAATGCCGTCGCATTACCGGTTTCATTTTCCTACGTCGATGGAGACACACAAAGCCTTAAAAAATAGATTTCCATCTCTCCTCCACCACCTCTTCTTCCTCCACTTTCTCCACCCTCTCCACCCTCTCGTCTACTTTCCTTTTCTACTGTTCCTTGGTCGAGTTAACGGGCACGCAGGATATCTGCTCGATTTTTTATCCCTACAAAATCGACGTCGTCGTCTTTTGCTCGTTGCCTGTTTGCTCTGGACCTAGCACGACGTTTAGTCACTTTTTTCTTTTTTCTTTTTTCTCTATTTCTCTATTTTTATCACTCTCACTCGCTCTCTCTCTCTCTCTCTCTCTCTCTCTCTCTCTTTCTCTCTCTCTCTCTCATTCTCTTCCTTCCGGTCCAATACGAATCGGTCGGTCGTATCTCGAATGAAATTCTAACGAACTCTGTGATAGATAGGCGACACGTAGTTTACCGGTGATCAATCAATCGTACGAAAAGGGACACTGTCCATATACGTAAGTAGAAACGACGGGAGAGAAAGACAGAGAGAGAGAGAGAGAATGTATTCTCGTTTATATTCTCTCGATCGATCTCTAACCCGACAAATTATTCGCGTTCGATATTACTCCGATACATTAATAAGAGATAAATATATAACAATAACGTGATATATCGATTCGATTCAAGAATCAAATCCTTCGAAGTTTTTTTTTCTCTTACTCCTTGTTTTTCTTTCTTTTTTTTTTTTTTACTATCACCCTTCCACCTCTCCACACTCCATCCGATCGTGGAAAAACACTTTGTCCGGACAATTACCCGATCTTTATTTCCTTTCGAATACTTTGAAGCAATAAGATTTTCTTTTTCTTCGATCACCAATCGAATCTTCCTTTTTCAGGCGAGGTTTACGTTGAAGCAATAAAGTCCTCTTCTCGTATCGCTTCGATCAGGAGACGGAAGAGATACGGAAGAGAAGGAAAGAGGAAGAAAGGAGGAAAGAAGGATGGAAGAGAAACGTGAGTCGCACAAGTAGGCCTACGAGACGAGGATGATTGCGAGGAATAAAAGTCGCAGGGTGTGACTGATCGTTTATTCCGTCGGGTTGGGATGAGACGCCGAAAAGAGGTTTCGTTTGCTGTGTGTATATAGATAGATAGATAGATAGATAGATAGATAAAGATAGAGATAGAGAGAGAGAGGGATGGATAGATAGAAATGAAATCGTTACGCGTCGAGGGATATTAGGGTGTTACCAGTAGCATTGGTACTAGTAGAGAGTAGCAAGAAACTGTGATAGTACCAACCCTAATATTTGCGAGACTACACATGGAAGAAAAGAAAAGAATTTGTACTGTTACGACAGACGTTTCGCGATAACATTCCCGTACTTTCATTTCGAAGTCTCCTGACTTCTAACGACTTCTTTCTTTTTCTTTCTTTCTTTCTTTCTTTCTTTCTTTCTTTCCTTCTTTGTTTTCATCTTTCTATCGATTTTGTCGAGAACTACCTCGAGAAAACGATACTACTAACTTATCGAGTGGAATTTAATCTCCGTTCGAACGTTTTTCTTACGTGAGAAAGAAAGAGAGAGAGAGAGAGAGAGAGAGAAGCTGTTGAGAAGGATAATTCGATCGTGAAGAATAATATTTAATCGTGTTATTTAATTAAATAATTATCGTCGCGACAATAAGTTTTTGTTTATCTGTCTTGCATTTTTTTTTACTTTTTCTTTCTCTCCTTTTTGTCACTTTTCTTTCCTTTTCTTTTTTTTTTTTCTTTTTGTTTAATTATCATAAAGACTCGCGACACTCGATCGATTCATTTATATCGTTGTCAACGTCGAGTAATGATCGCTTACTCGTAATTATCGACACGCTAGTATAAACGCGTTTTGAAATCTTTATGTTGTTAAAAGATGAAAGGAGAGAAATAAGAGTTAGAAGAAGAAAAAGAAGAAGAATAAAGCGACAGAAATAGGAACTTTGCCCGTGCTGTGTAATTACCTAATGAGCTAATTTGATTAGCATTTGCAGTTGTCACGGGTTTCCCACAGTGCGAACGTAACAGACCTCTCTCTCTCTCTCTCTCTCTCTCTCTCTCTTTTTCTTTCTCTTTCTTTCTCTCTCTTTTTCCTAAGCGTCGACGGTGTTCTCTTCGTTCTTATCGGATCGAGTCGTGTGCCACGCGTAATTGCACCATCGCGTCGAGATAATATGCAAACGAGCTTGAGGCGCGCTTTTAATGATATGTGTGAATCCTACTGCAAACGAGTTCTCGTCGACGCGTGACAAATGGACAGGTAGAAGAGACCGTAGCCTTAGGCCGATCGATTACTATACCCCTACTTCGGGAACATCCTCGATCTGAATTCGATAAGATCACGAAACGTTTGAAACGAAAACGAGTAAAATGAAAGTCGAAGAAAAGAAAAAACGAACGGGAGATTCAAAGAAAAATAAATAAATGAACGAATGAATGATCGAAAAAAGAAGTTTACGTATTACGTCGCGCGTTTAGTTTTATTTAAAGTTCGAAAAAATTAATTCAGAAAAAAGAAATCACTCTGTCAGTAGTTGGTTTCTTTGATCCCTCGTTTACGAACAAAGGAAAAAAGAAGAAAAGAAAAGAAAAGAAAAAAGAAAAAGTTGCTTTTCACGACAAGAACAAAAGGAAACAATTTTTCCGAGATGAAAATAATATAAAATGTGTTTCTACCGGAGTGTTTGAACGGATAAGCTTGCCGATAAAAGCGTCTTCGTGATAATTAGCTTCACCCTGGTAATAATAGTGAATTCGAGAGAGAAACAAAGAGAAAAGAAAGAGAGAAAGATCGGCCGTGTCCCCTTTTTTTAATTGTTATCGTTAAAAAGAGAACTAAGTGGTTGGAGAAGAAGGGGTGAGTAGTAGGTATTAAGGGGGTGGTAGGACGAAGGGATAGGTGAGCGAGGGTAATACACAAGGTAGTCGAAGAAAAAAATGCGAACGGGGCTCGAAATAATAGCAAGAGATAATAGGGATAGAGGGAGGGCTCGGACCTCTCTTCTTCTTCTTCTTCTTCTTCTTCCCTTATTTAAGGGAACGTTCGTTTATGATTGAAACTGTTTCCCTGCTTTTAGTGGCTATTTAAAAACTCTGCTTTATTACGTCCCGACGTAACGCACAAAGATTCTTATATAAAGTCATTATAATCTTTTGGCTCATGTGATCACGGAGGAGTAATAGAAGCTTTTTTTTCTGTTTTTTTTTTTTCTTTCTGTTTTTTTTTATTTTCCCTCGAACGAACGAACTCGTGGCTTTTTTTCCTCTCTATTATTATCTATCATAATCTGTCATCATCATTTTTTTTTTTTTGCTTTTCTTTTTATACGGGAAGATAGGAAAAAATCAATACGAAATAAATAGAAAAAAAATTTCATTCGTTCGAAGCAATTTTGATGATCGATTGGATCTCTATCGTTATATCGATTTATCGGTCTTTACGTTCGTTTCTTTCGTGTTCGTAGAATAAATAAGGAAATGGATTTGAAGATGGCAGACGTTGCTCTTTTAACCGTGACCTCTCTTCTCTATACGATCCTTAAGGCCGCCTCGTGGTTGGTTGGTTGGTTGGTTGGTTGGTTACCTTACCTTACCGTTGAAAAGTATTCGCGAACGAACGAACAAGCGTTAGGTACTCTCGCTTCGTCAACGATCGTCACGCCAGCTTTACATACGCTTGAACTCGACAACGCTTGGGTTAAACGATATTACGTACGCATTCAACGAGGCCGAGTTATGCGAACCCGTCGGCGGGTTAAAGCGAAGATAAATCAGTGTAACATTATTACGTCTCATAGAAATCGTCGTGTACCCACTTCTGAATCCATTAAGGGCGCCACGATATGCGTTCGACGAGAACGATTTTATTTTTCTACTTGGTGAAATATTCTGCGTGAGATAATACGCGTTAAAGAATATTTTCTATCCCTTTCTGTCTTTGTTAGACAATAGCAAAGAATATAAGAAAAAGAGATATGAAAAATTTCTTAAGTTAGGTCGAGACGAAGTAGAAGAAAAAGAAGAAGAAAAAGAAAAAGAAAAAGAAAGGTTGACTAATAGTATACGATTCGTCAAAAGATTATCGTATGTATGTGTATGTATTCTCTTTCTCTCTCGGTCTCGTTTAAATGTTTCATAAATTTTCATACGTACTCTCTCTCTCTCTTTCTCTCTTATACCTGACGAGATGTATATATATATATATATATATATATATAAGATGTATGTACGTAAGTACTTACTAACATGTACACACGTTATACAAGCGTACTTAAATACTTCTTCGAGGTCTTTGTTGCGACACCGAGATGAATCAACCTGCATGGATTCGGGTCGTCCCTGACAATGGATTGATTTAGTGCACTTATGTTTGAGACGATCTCTGACTGCCTTGGACAGCTCCTTAGATGCTTCTCGTGTAAGGAGATAGAACCTTCGAGGTGAATACACGTGTATAGTGTGTAAGAGAGAGAGAGAGAAACAGAGAGAGAGATGAAAAGACATTTAGGTCTCTCTCTTTCTCTCTCTTTCTCTCTCTCTCTCTCTCTCTTGTACGTGGGTCATAAGTGCACCTTAGCAAACGGGAACACCTACCTATAATTATTATTATTATTATTATTTATTTATTTATTTATTTTTTATAATATGCATCCATAAGCTTTTAGAAGAATGTACTATGATCATAGTGTTTCGTTTTGAATCATGCTTCGTCTTCCACCTATGTATTATTTTTTCTTCTTTTTTTCTTCCTTTCTTTCTCTCTTCTTTTTTTTTTGTAGAGTCTCGCTTTAAAGATCAGAGGATTATCGCACGATTCGATGCTCGGTCACGCACGCGCGTGTGCGACATGCCTGTCGCATGACTCCACCTGCAAATCCGCATCCCCCAACTCTGATTTAAAACGCGACCGTTCGTATATCTCGCGGCTGAACAGCGTCGATAGTGTAGACTCTCTCGCTCTATTTATCTATCTATGTATCTAGATATCTATCCATCTATCTATCTATTCAAACCATTCATTCATCTTTGTCTCTCACAATTACTTTTTCGATAGAATCGTCGTACTCTCGTTGTTACATTTTTGGATTATGGTCGTTCGATGTTTCATAAAACAGCCTATTGAAATCTGGTGTATTACGTTTTTTTTTCTTCTCTCTCTCTTTTTATCGCATCTAAAATTGTTCATTTATCGTCCTAGCTTTCGATTCCTCTCCGTCAATGTTATCTCAACGTTCGACAATTTTTCAAAACTGGCATTTTTCGAATCGAATACGCGAGAGAATTTCCGGCGACGGGGGCTCGCGTCCAACGTTGGAATTATTAATTACCGAGTTCGCGCTTTTTCACCTGCCAACCCTTGCCAGCCTTGTTTTTCTTTTTTTTTCTTTCTTTTTATTTCTCTCTCTCTCTCTTTTCTCTCATTTTTTCTCCCTCTTTCTCTTTTTTTCGTCACTCCCACCCCCTGTTTTTTAGCGGCACGAATTTTCGGCCTCGACGTGTAATCGTTCGCATTCCGTACGCTCGATTGACCGGCACGAACTAAAACGTGCGATCGTTTCCGAGCACGCTCGTATGTACGAGCTGGACGAGTTACAGAATTACAGCGGCTTTTTTCTTTTTTCTTTTTCTTTTTTTTTTATTTTGTCCCTCTCGTAAAAACTCGACCTCCGACGAATGACCATACACGTACGTATTACGTATATATGTATATACGCCGTGTGTTGTGTATGCATTTACGTTTCTACCTTCCGACGAATTAGATTCTCGTGGTTTTCTCGATAAGGATCGATAAATCGATTAGAGTTATAAACTTATTATTGTTACTGATTGATTGATTGATTTATTTACATAGACCGATTTAAATTGAAATCCGTCTATACTTTTCTTTTCTCCTTTCTCTTTTCTTCTTTCGGATTTAAGAAGCTTTAATACGTAGGTATATTCGTTCGTAACGTGAAACACGAAATGGGGGTGGGATGATGAGATAGAAGGGAAGGGAAAGGGATGATAGGTCTCGTACGATTCTCTGATTTTTTAATCCACCCAAGAGAAAGCTGATGCTACTGCTACTACTGCTACGAGGTTGCTTAAGCAAGCCTGCATTTAAAGGGGTGGTCGAAACGGATTAAGGGGCTCGCTCAAGTGGTGCAACCTACAATCAGATTTTACGAACGAATGCACTGGATAGATTCGACTGGATGCCAGCTGGCGAAAAGTCTGTGCACTTTGAAAAAAGAAAGAAAAGAAAGAAAGAGAGAAAGTAGAAAAGAGACAGAGAAGATACAGAGGGAGAGTTTCGATGTAATAAATTCTTGAGCCGATTTGAACAATAAGCAAGTATAGTCATTCTTCATTCTCTTCTCCTTTTTTTTTTCCTCTATTTCTTTTTCTTTCGTCTTCTTCTTCTTCTTACCTTCCTTTTGCTCTTTCTATCGACTCGATGATATTATACAGCTCGGTTTTATTTCAGGGCACGGTCGCGATTAAAATTCACGTTACAAAGCGTCCTTGACTTTTAACGAAGCACTTCGTACCTCCTCTCATTGAAGAACCGGACCTCGTCGAATCGAATTTTCTTCGAGGAGGACAACGACATATTTTTTACTTTATTTTCTTTCTTTCATTTTTTTTTCTTTTTTTTTTCCTTTTCATTTTTCTTTTTTCTCTCTTCCTCCTTCTCTTCGTCCAGACCTAATACGATTTAGAAGTAACTTAATTATGATTATTAAAACCGTAATAAATAATCGTAACGTGGAACTTTACAATCGCAAGCTCGGATAATTCTCTACTTACGAAATTTGCTTTTATACTGTCGAAGCGAACTAATTTGTTATTTGGTATCTCAAGAATTTTATTTCTTGTTATAATATGATTGTATTGGTATAAATAATATCGTCGGTTTTTAAACGAAATGATTTCTTTTCTCTTTTTTATTTTTGTAATTTTTTTGATTTATATATGCACGATAAATAATTGATTTATAGACGTTTAACACTTGCTTTTCTTATTTATCTATCAATCAATCTATCTATCTATCTATCTATCTCTCTCTCTCTCTCTCTATATATATATATATATATATATATATATATATATATATATATCTGTAATATAACACGGTAAGATTCTTCCTACATCCTTCGATCTTAACTTTTTTTTTCTTCTCCTCCGCAAGAAAATTCGATTATATGATAGAAGGAGGAAGTCGAGGTAACTGAGGCGTTAAGCCGACGTACGCAAGCTAGATTGTTTTCGATCTCGATGTGCGGTCAAGGATACCAACGAATAGGAGGAGGGTTTGGTCGACGTTATGTTTCGAGATCGTACATCACTTAGTGACAAAAGTCCTGCGTTTTTTTCTATTTTTTTTTGCGTCTGAGATAGTCGAAGTAAACGCGTGAGAGATGATCCCGATGATGTGGTCAGAGAAGGATAGAAAGAGTAGGAGAAGAAGAAGAAGAAGAAGAAGTGAAAGAAGAAGTTGAAAAATGAATCGTGTTCGATCGAATGAAAAATATAAAACGCAGTCGGTTCGATCGTTATGTCAAACGACGAAAATGACCAGTGATAGAAGAACGTTATAGAAATCTCCGGCTCGATTATTTAGAAAGATAGAGAGAAAGAGAAAGAAAATAAAATGAAAAAGATAAAATAATCTTGATGCTCATGAGGAAACATGACTTCTAACGATTGGATCGAAAATGGTTTTTGTAGAATTACTCGGAAAGATAAAAATCTTTCCTTTTTTCACTTTATTTCATTTCGTTTCATTTCACTTTTTTTTCCTTTTCGTTCTTCTCTCTCTCTCTCTCTCTCTCTCTCTCTGTCTTTTTTTTTTTCATTTTTTCAGGAAGGAAAAAGAGTCATTTGGGAAAATCGTGGCACAAAGTGTCGACTATAGGGAAGGACGCGAATGTGTGATTAGCGAGAGAAAAATTGTACTCTCTCGAGTCGTATTATACGTTGCCGGGCCGTTCGGCGCACGTATGCGCTCATATCGTGTACCGTCGTCGGCGTACACGCTCGGTGTGAAGCATAAACCGAAGCATAAACCGAGCAAGCGAGCGTAAAGCATAAAACGCGAAATGCAACGCAATGCTCGGTGACAGATGCCGTTTATTAACACCCATGCATCGTCCCTAGGAAAATCTATGTATACGTACTTACATTGTATTTTATATATATACACACACACACACACACACATGAATACTTGTGAGTACTTGCATTACGTATCGTCATATATATAGTATACGTAATACATAGTAGGTACATATATATATATATATATTTCTCTCATATACACGTGCTGTCAAAGGTGGTCGTAGTATTTCGTTCATCGTGACAGTCTTGCGAACCTTGGCTTTTATAGCGAAGAATCTTCTTTTTTTTTTCTTTCTTTCTCTTTTTCTTTTTTTTTTTTCATTCTTTCCCAACGACACTCGCCATGTTTTATTATTCATCCCAGTATGTGCGCGTTACGAGGAGTTATAAGATGAGAGGAAAGAGTTAGTGTTGGCTGGGATGAGAGTAGGGGTAGGATACTTTAAAAATCAGGCGGAATCACTCGAAATTATTTTTCTTTATCGCGACGATCGTACCCTGCTTATATTCTCAACCCTTCGTATTTCTCTCTCTCTCTCTCTCTCTCTCTCTCTCTCTGTTTTATATCTTCTTTTCTCTCTTCGTATTCTCCGTATTCGATCCATCGCGGTTTACTTTTTCATCCTTACGAGTTTTATCTGTCTCGCGTGCGACTTTATACTTTTATTCAATCCTTACGACCAAAGATTTCAAGTAGTTGAAATTGAGATAAATCGGGATCCATTTGACCGGTAGTAGTCGTATTACCAATCACGATCCCGTTCGAATTTATGAGCTTTTTACCGAGAAACTACTTCGCTCTTTCTATCTCTAATTTTATCTGTCTATCTATCTATCTATCTATCTCTTTCTCTCTCTTTCTCTTTCGCTCTCTGTCTCTTTCTATCTTTTTCTATCACTCCTTTCCTCTAAAGTTTCTTCTTCTTCTTCTTCTTCTTTTTCTTCCTTTTCTTTTTCTTTTTTGATTAAACTTACCGAGGCAATAGAAACAAATTACCTTTCGAAGGAGAAACTATTTTCGATATCTTTTTGCGCGAGCTTTTAACGACACTCGCACACATAATCGTTCTTTTTCCAATCGTTATCATGAAAACTATTACGTTGTCAAACGTTTAATTTTTTAAAACTTCTTTCTTCGAGATTTTAAGGATTTTTTTTTCTTTTCTTTTTTTTTTCCTTTATTTTTTTAGCATGCCAACAATTAAATTCGCCCGTGTTTTAAATACCTGTACCTTTCCATTCTCGTTAAATTTTGTTACCGATAATACTATCGATCGATTCGTTTGATTATTGATTAATTTTCCTTTTTCTTTCGTTTTTGTTCCTCCTTTTCTTTCTTTTCTCCCTCCCCATCGTGATCGTTCGAAAAAAGAAAACTCGTACTATTCTTCGATCACATTTTCTCGTTTTCTTTTCGTCGACGTTGATTACTAGACAGTAATAAGATCGTCCAATCTACTTGATCTATAAAATATTCAAGAGATCCTGATAAAAAATCGATCGTAGTCTTCTTCCTTCCTTTCTTCCTCTTTAAATATAAAAGCATATATTATCATTTATACGAGTATTCGTCGTTAGTCCTGACGTCTCTTTCTTCTTTTCGAAACTTATAGGAAATTTATAAAAGGGACTTTTACTATCGAACTTTCGAATCACTCGAACTCTCTTGACAGCCATTTGAGAGACAAAAAAGGAGAAAGAGAGATAAATAGATAGATAGATAGATAGATAGATAAAGAGAGATCGTTGTTCGTGTTCTCTACGAATCACGTTAGGGTGATTTTCTAATGTTCGAACGTCGAACCTCGTCACCCCTCGTTTCTACTATACGCGAATTAAATGCATTTTACACTCTGTTTCTTTCGTCGCGTGCACAGAAGGGAAACAGAGAGAGAGAGAGAGAGAGGAAAGGGAATTGATAAGAGAGAGAAAGACAGAGTGTGTGTGTATGTATGCGTGAGAGTGAGAGAGTGAAAGAGAGGGCACTATTCGACCCTCTAATGTCCGGTGACTCGGCAAAGTGCTAAGATGACCGAGGCATCAATCTTCTCGCTTTCTCACTTTTTGTCAAAAGCCAGTAACCTCGGCGATGGCCCCGAAGTCGTCTCTCTCCTTCCGTTTTCGAACAGTAGTCGGAAAGACGTTAACCTCTGCAAGTTGGAGGATAGGCGTTAGACTCGTGTAGGAAAACAAAAAGAATAAAAAAGAAAAAAGGACAAAAGGAGAGAGAGAGAGAGAAAGAAAAGAAAAGAAAAGAAAAGAAACGAGTGTAGATACTCTATAGATGGAAAAAGAACGAGAGAAAATAGTCTCGTGATTTCCTAGCTCTTTTCCGGTATAGCGACGTTGAAAAATCATTCGAGTCTGATCCCTACTCTTTTCTCAGTTTCTTTTCGTTTTTTTTTTTCTTTTTTCGAGCATGACGAACCATTACTCTCGTATGTGGTATTTTATATGTATTTGTATGGGTGATAAATCTGTTGGAGATACTATCTCGAAATTATTACGAGTTTATCACGAGATTTGCGTTATGATGTAATAAATTCGAATCGAGTTTTTAATATCTTTTTTTTTTTCTATTTTTCTCATATTTTTCTCTCTCTTTTTTTTTCTTTTTCCATTTTGAGAGAAAAAACTTAGATGGGTAGACATTTTTGCGAATAATTTCGTCGTTATCGATTTTAATATCGAATGATATTCGAGATTATCGGAAAAATGATTTTATTATGAATATAAATCTCGAGATAATTCTGTATTTCGAGTTTCTTGATCCTTTCATCCCTTCTCCCTAGGAATAAGATATGAAAGGATTTTTCGTAAATATATTTGAAGTGTTTTCACACACGGTGAAAAATCTTATAACGCGAGAGTGGTATTGCACTGTGCATTCTCTCTCTCTCTCTCTCTCTCTCTCTCTCTCTCTGTCGAGAAAATATTCGATTTCCATTCGGTAGGAAGCGTAGTATAGTCTTGCTTTATTTTGAGAAGAATATTCGTAAGAAGCACATATCCACGGAGTCCGTTATTCCGTTTTCTCGCGTTCCGTGTCGCGCATAAAATAAGTATTATGCAGAACTTCCTCCTAGAAGGGTCCTCCTAGTTTCTCGACATTTTCTCTATTTCCCTTTCCCTCTCTGTCTATCCACTTTCTTACCCTCCGACGATTTTTCTGGCACGGAGTCACGCGGGGCCAAAAACTAATAAGAACGAATGAAATACGCGAGTACGTTCCGAGCGATAGGGTCTAAAAGAAAAAGAGTATATAGAATGGAAAGAGAAGGAGAGAGACAGAGACAGAGAGAGAGAGAGAGAGAGAGAGAGAGAGAGAGAGACAGAGAGAGAGAGAAAATAGCAAATTTCTCTCACTTCGATTATTCTTTATATTCGTTCGTCTATCTATATATTTTTATGGATATGAAAGTATTCCAGCCGATGCGAAACGATCGAGGAAAGAAGAAGAAAAAGAAAGAAGGAATAAAGAAGACAAGAAAAAAAGAAAGAAAAAAAAAGAAGAAGAAAGAGGATAGAAAGTTAAGTTGAAAAATAAGAGTCTCTCGGTTGAGACTCTCTCTCTCTCTCTCTCTTATTTTCATTCTCAGTAAGGTCGGCGGGTGTCAATAAGCGAGGTCGTTGGGCGAGATGCCGCTGAAAAAAATCGTACCACCGACCGCGAAGGGTGGCAATAAGTTTCGTTGCTTTATCGTCGACGCTTCCATGAAAGTTCGAACGTCGAATCGTCGTTGCGGTGGCCGTTCGACCTGCGACCGCTCTTTCTGTGCTGTACACCGAGCAAAGAGTACGTATTGCAAAGAAACGAATGAAGAGAAGTGGGAAATGAACTTTGAGGAGGTGAAGGAGGATGAGAAGGAGGAGAATGATGATGAGGTGGAGGAGGAAGACGAAGGGACCCAACTGTATTCTGTATAGACCGACTGCGTATATCATTACGTACGTATATGCGTTACGCGTGCTATTCGCGCAAAAATAAGCAAGATGGCAAGAAGAAGGTGAGATTGAGTAGAATGGAGGAGGAGGAGGAGGAGGAGGAAGGAGAGAAACGTTTTTCAAAGAGGAGACCGCTTGAAAAAAGGACTTTCGGATATGGCTCGCAAATCGTAGAGTACACTTTCGTTATATGCTTCGGCCGACATTTTTACGGGCGTACGGTTTGAAGCGGATCAACGTAGCTTGTCGTTGTTGTTGTTGTTTGTTTATTTGTTTGTTGGTTGGTTGGTTGGTTGTTGCGGTACTTCTCGCGATGTTGCTCGTAAATCCGATGCATCGTTTCTTTCCTTTTTTCATATATATGTATATCATACATATATATACATATATATATAGTAGTGAATTAGGTAATAAGAGTGGTAAGAGTAACAGTAGTAGTAAGGTGTTTAATGTACGCGTACGCGTGATACGTGTAGTTCTCTCGTGGAAACCGTGAAAGCGATATCGAACGAGATTCTTTATATGTTTTATTTATTTATTTATTTATTTATTTATTTATTTATTTATTATTATTGTTATCTTTTTTTATTCTTCTTTATTTTTGTTTTTTTAATTTCTCTTGTACAATTCGTCTTTCCTCTACCAAGAAATTCAACGTTAATGTCGAACGTGTTCGAAGCTTGCCTCGTCGATTTTTATTAGACGCGATTCTCGGCTCGTAATTTAACGCTGCACGACGCTGGAATTCCTTTATATCTGTCTCTCTTTCTCTCTCTCTATCTCTCTCGAAAGCAAATATTTTTCTCGCTTTACTAGTAGCATCGCTCTTGCAAACTACCAGCGAGACGGAGTAAAAGGGTATTCGCAATATCGCAGAAATGTAGTCGACACTTTTTGGCCCGTTGAAGTCTCGAGGTTAAAGAACTCTTCCACGATTCCGTATGTAGTAGCGAAGCTTTTGGAAAAATGGAAAAAGGAAAGAGTTTTTCGTTGGTGGTGGTGGTGGTGGTGGATTGTTGTAGTGCCGACGACGGCGACAGAAACGACGAACTCAGAGCCGGAGTGTCTATAATGCAAGAACGTTTCTACGCGATTGCACCTACCTAGCAACGTTTCTTCTTACGGTTTTCGACGTTACAACAGTCACATTACCAGCGTAGCTTTAGCCACGAATAACCAAGGAATATATGGCACCGTGCGATAAGTGTCGAGAGAAAAGAAAAAGAGAAGAGAACAGAAGAGAAGAGAGAAAGAGAAATCTTCATTTCGAAGAGCGTTGCAATTTCAAGTACCCAATCGGATGTCCACCGGCTATTGAAATATGACGCACGCGGCGAAAGAAGAAAAGAATTTTGTCGAATAATTAATCCTCTTGCGTACGTAAAAGATAAAGAGAGAGAGTGAAAATAAAGTGAGGAGGAGAAAAAGAAAGAAAGAAAGAAAGAAAAAGAGAAGAGGAGGAGGAGGAGGTCGTGCGAACGGTGGTCCAAGCACAACACGACGGTACGTACGGTAGCCAGTAATGCCGGTAGTCCTCCTGACAGTCTGGATGAGGGTAGGCCGACCGCAAATTAATCCTCGAGAAAAATTCCGGCTGCAGTAATATTCCCTTTCGGCGTGTGCGAGAAGAACAGAGAAGGAAAGAAAGAAAGAAAGAAAGAAAGAAAGAAAGAAAAAGACAGAGAGAGAGAGAGAGAGAGAGAGAGAGAGAGAGAGAGAGAGAGAGAGAGAGAGAGAGAGAGAGATGGAATCAGACGACGAGAAAAAAAGAAAGAAGGAAAGAGTGAGATAGGCTCACAGAGAGAAGCCGACCGAGGCGCGAAGCTTAATCGAAGTCCCGACCTTTAAGGTGGCGAACATCGTGGTCCAGCGCCTCCTGCGACATTATTTATTTATTTACGCCACATTCAATTACGGGCGCGAGACCGCAAAACTGATTGCAACGCCGCGTCGGCCAAGCTCCAACAACGCGCCACTCGGCCGGGATTCGCGACGCTATTTGCATGCAAATTCTTTCGAGGCGCTATCCTCCGCATGCGGAAGAATCCGAACCGTTGCGAATCGTTCGCGTACTCAACCAAGTCTCTTTTCAGTCTCCTCTTATTCTCCCTTGCTTTCTATTGGTCTCTTACTGTCGACCATCTTCTTCCCTTCTCATACCTACCTACCTACCTACCTACCTACCTACCTACCTATCTGCCTACCTACCTACGTATATATGGACTTATGTACGTAATAGGTATGTACATTTGCGTGAAAGAGTGCGTATGTTCTCGTACGAATTTTCTATCTTCTTCCTTTAACCTACGACCTTTCTATTATTCCTCTGAAACCAACCCCTGTCTCTCTTTATTGTCATCCTCGGACCTTGGACTTTGCTTATTTTCTTGGACTCGTTTATGGAACAGATCCTTTTGAGATATTAACCCTTCCTGTTACGCCTTACGACCTTTTCGTGACGTTAATTGTTGGATATTTCGATAAAATACTCTCTTCTTCTTCTTCTTCTCTCTTTTTTTTTTTTTGGTTTTTCTTTTTGTATTCCTCATTTCATTTTTCTTTTGACCGAACTATCTTCTTTTTCTCAGTTTTGCGAGCGATCTAGTTCGATTTCGAGTTCCTTTTTTACTTTATTCTTCTTCTTCTTCTTTTTTTTTTTTTTTAAGAAAAAGGGGACATTTATCTTCTACGTGCTCTAAAAGTCGAAATCGACACGAACCAAATCGACGACGTTACTTTCGCTTACAAAAGACACGCCGTGGGCGGATCCCATGCTGCTACTACTACTACTACTACTACTACTACTTACTTGCATTCGAATCAAACTGATAATAGAGAGAAAAAATAGTAGGGGAGGATGTTCGAGCCACCCGGGGCGCAAGATGCCGCTGACAATAATCTCGTTGTAAACATTTCGTAACAACGTAATTGCTTGTTCCAAGTCAAGCGTACGCCTACCGATCGTGACCATTCTCACTCTTTCACTCTCTCCTTCTTGCTCTCTCCTTCTCTTTTTCTCTCTTTATATGTATCGTCTACGTTATTTCTATCTTCTTCTAACTTACACTCTCTTGGAAACGCCGGGGGTCCTTTTAAATTGGCGACTTTTTTGGTCAACAATCGACCCTTCCGGAAGGTCGGTAGCAACCGCCGCTACGTCTCTTCTCGATTCTCGCTCGTGAACAACCCTATAGACACCCTACGGCTATGCTATAATGGTCACGGGCCGACGAGTGAAAAGAAGCCGCCCTTGAATCTCTCTCTTTCTCTTTCTCTCTTTCTCTGTATATAACCTATACATGTACATATATTTCTACGGTAAATCTATGGGTTTTCACTCGATATATGTACACACATACATATATATATATATACATATGTATTCTATATATACAATCATCTCTACAAATAGAATGTAACTTTCGAGATATCTTCAAAGGAACGCGAGAGAAAACTCGACGATTTACGTCGAGATTTTTTCTATCTTTTCTCATGGAAAAAAAAATGAGCAAGATTCCTTCTTACGTTCAAAAGGATCTTGTTTGCGACATGGGGTAAGAGAACACGGGAAATCTTTAGCTTTAAAACGAGACACGTTTGACTCGTGCGTACACTTATTCAGTTTCTTTTTTTTTCTTTTTTTTTTCTATCTCTTTTTCTTTTCGATTACGATGTCGATTCACGAACGCATACGCTCGCACGTGCGTTAGATCGTCTAATACGATTGAGCCGACCACCATCATCGGCGGGAGTGACGTATAGATAGATAATCGCGGTTGCGTGTAATCGCGAAACTTTGTATTATTTGCTTATGTACTGGCAGCACGTACGCCGTCGATTTTTGACGGATGGAAGATCCTCTCTTTCTTTTTCTCTCTCTCTCTTTTTCTCTCTTTCTCTCTTTCTCTTTCTCTCTTTAGTTCTATCTTTCTTCTCGGAAAACGTTTGTGCAACGGTCGTGTCACGTGTCTGCCCGTGTCCGAGGGTGCGAAAGTAAATTTCGATTAACTGCAGTGTCACGCGCTTCAGCGGTCTCGATATCTACAGGAAGAGATCGACAATAGTTATCTCATCAATATGTATCTAATGTGTATAAAAATATAGAATAATTTCCCGTGTTAAAATTTATTGAATTTATCGATCAGAGTTTACGTAATTTCGTCGATTCGAATTTATATACCATTGAATTATCCACGTACATATATATTTATATACGTATATATGCATGCATCATACATACATATTTATTCACGTGGTATATTTCTATTCTCCTATCTCTCCTAGCTTTGAAACGTGAAGAAGAAAAATTATTTTCACGTAACATTGGAATTCACGTTTTAGCTCGTAAGTAATACAGTCCTACACAATCATTTCTTTTTCCCTTCACTTCTCTTCATGTTTTTTACCGTCTTCATCGTTCACCACCAGACACGAACGTCTTATCGCGAACCTTGATAAGACGTAGCAGTCGATTTCTTTTTCGTTTGTCTTCGTTGAAATATTATGAGAAAGAGATGGAAAGAAATGGATATATACATACATATATACATACATACATACATACATACATACATACATACATATTATATATATATATAGAGATATATATAGAGAGAGAGACATAGAATAAATATACGTAGTTTCTAGTCATGTGTTGTATGGCAGACGTCAAATTTGAAAATTTAAATCTCCCTAGAGAAAAGAAGAGGTCAACGTTTCAAGATACGACGATGTATTTCTTTCTCTTTCACTTTTTCGTCTCTCTTTCTCTTTCTTTGTTTCTATATCTTTCTCTTTCTCTTCCTCTTCTACTCACACGTTACTACTACACTACTACTACTACTACTACTACTTTTAAACTTCCGACGATATATCACAGAACAGAAACGGTCAGCGGTCAGTTTCTGCATGGATATCGCAAATGGACAGGGGTGGCCCTATAAAATACGTCCGAGCCATTAATTCCGAATAGAAGGAAAATATTCGGACTCGGTGCTGAACGACCGCTACGAGGACCTTAATATGAATACAAAAGCGATATAATTCCAGCGTTCTATTATTTATCGTTGCGTCTGGCCTGCGTTTTCTCTTTTCTATTTTTTTCTCTCTCTTTTTTTTTTTCTTTTTTCTTTTTTCTTTTTGCAATTCGAACCTCGTGGGGAAGAGTTGTGAGTAAATAAAACATCGATTCCAGCGCGATCGCGCGAATTTTCGCGAAAAGAAGTAAAACCTAAGTAAAAGGAATGATTGATATTAAAATAAAGGACGAAGGGCTGTTACGTACGAGTATTTTGACGACGATGTTATATCTTCTGTTGCGTCAGTACGAATTACTTAAAAAAGGATTAACATCCTTGAAGCATGTAATATAAACGTTCGCAAAAGATCTGCTCTTTATTTCACGTTTTATCCTATCGAACCTTTCGGTGCAACGAATGGAAACAAACGCTCGAGTCGTTCGATCTCTTCCTCCTCCTTCTCTTTATTTCACCGTTCTTCGTTTTGTTCCTTTTCCTTTTTCCTTTTTTTTTTCTTTTTTATTTATTTCTTGTTTTCACGCCTTTACCAATTTCATCCACGCTTTATCGCTTGTCCATTACATCAAAGCTATCCCTTCTCCTACCTCAACTCGATAGGAATCTTTCATGATAGTATCGATAATATTGAAATTACATGCACCATTCGAGCGCGATTTTCGAGAGAATTAAGCGTCGAAAAGGAAACAAATAAAATAAAATAAAATAAAATAAAATAAAATGAAATGAAATGAAATGATAAAAAAGAAAGGAAAGGGAAGAGAAGAAAAATAAAAGTAATAACGAAGTTCGCCGTCGGCTGTAAAGTTTAATCCGTACAAAGGTATAGAAACCGAGCGTATATTTTATATACACGATCGGAGTCGATCGATTCGATCGTTCGAGCGAATTTAAATTCAAAATGTTTCCAAAGATCCTCGTCGAATTTTTTTTTTTTTTTTCTTTATCTTCTTTCTTTGTTGTTTAATTTACGAATAATCGCAATCGATTTATTTTCTATGAAAAAGAAAGGGAAAAAATTA
>NC_066594.1:1887500-1985000 GCF_905475345.1 Vespula vulgaris
GGGAAAGAAAGAGAGAGAGAGAGAGAGGTGTTGTCCCTTCTTCTTTATTGAATTTCTCCAGATATTTCCTGTAGGCGTGTGATACCTATTAAGTCGTAAAGAAAGTTTCGAATGATTTAGAGATATTCGATTTACCGATCTCTTTCTCTCTCTCTTTATCAATCTGTCTCTATCTTTTTCTTTGTCACACTCTTTGTTAATCCCTTTATCTTCTATCGGGGAAAAACGCGAGGGTGTAGAATTAAGCTAGAGATATCGGCGAGACGATAATGAATAACGATAATGGGCTAAAATGCGAAATGAACGTGTACGAGGAAGAAGGAAGAGTATGGAAGCTGTAATAGTGAGAGAGAGAGGGAGAGTGGGAGGGAGGTAGGGGGTGGTAGGGGTTCTCGATGATTTTAAACATTTTCACACGAGGACGGTGGCGTTTTGAATTCCTCGAGGGATGATCGCGCTTTGATGAGGGTGAGAACGCCCCGGGGGTTAACTCGTATTTCACGTGAGGCTTGTTGTCGGGTGATAGGCATTAAAATGGCGAACGTAGCATCGATCAAAGGGCTGACAGATTTTAGATTGCTCTCTCTCTCTCTCTCTCTCTTTTTCTCTTTCTCTTTCTGTTTCTCTTTCTCTTTCTCTCTTCCCTCGGCCAACGTCGTTTCGGCGTTTTCGCGGCTAGGATTCTCTACACCCTCGGAGTATTATCTTTCTCTGTCTTTCTCTCTCTATCTCTCTATCTCCATCTCTTTCTCTCTTTCTCCCTGCTTCTATTTCGCGAAATTTCATTGCACGAGCGAGAAATTCTCTCCGCGTATTCGTATGACTGATCGACGCGCGACTATTTAAATTGGAGAGGCGACCGAATCGGCTAGATGAAAGTGTCACGATACGTTATCGACACTTCGACCGTGTAGAACGAATGCATAAAAGGAAACGCGTATAAACGGGGCATGGCTTTTACAAAAGGACCTTTCCCAACAAAATTTCATTCGTGAATGAAAAAAAAAAAAAAAAGGAAATAAATAAAAAAAAGGGAAAGAGAACAATCATTTTTTCCACGGCGACATCGATTAATGACAGTATCGAGAGATCGATATGCGGTCTTTTTTTATTTCTTTATATATATAAAAATGGAAAAATTCGTCATTTATCTATAAAAAGAGACATTCATCTATTCATACATATATATATACCTATTATATATATATATATATATTCTCGGTGAGATACTTTGGTCATTCGTAGGGAAATGGATGTAGGAAGGACACGGTTTGACCCCGACGATATTTGGTATTTACTCCTTTCAAACGAGCCGTGGTTGCCCAACCGGACGCTTGAGAGTAGAAGCGCGCGCGAGAGAGAGAGAGAGAGAGAGAGAGAGAGAGAGAGAGAGAGAGAGAGAGAGAGAGAGAGAGAAGTGGAATGAGTGAGCACGGATGGCATGCTATTATCATGCGTGACTATTGTCCTTTAGAGTAAGCGAGCTAGACAGGAGGAGAGTGAAGAGAGACAGGGGGTAGGAGGGAATGGGTGGGGGAGGAGGTGGGTAGAGTCGGGGCTCTATCCTTTGAGCAGTACCGATATGAGCATATTTGAACTCACGCACACGCTCGCGGTCCATCGACGCGCTCTCTTGCCTCCTGGCATCCGAGCTACGAGGTGTTTGAATTTAATCAACCCGTTCATGCGTTCGAGATGCGTTCCGTAACACGCGCGAATTTCTACTCTCAAAGGTCCCTTCGCGTGTTACGCTGTCGCTTTTCACGACGATGATCCAGGACATGATATCTATACCTATATATTATATATATATATATATCTATTTTTTACACACATACAAACATACACATATATATATATATATCATTTCTTATTTTTCTTTATCTTCTTTCAAAAAGAAAGAAAAAGAAGAGAGAGAGAGAGGGGAGGAGGAGCGAGGATAATAGATAATCATCGTTTATCTCGAACATTTAAACAAGGAAGTAGACTGAAGAATATATATCTTAGCAAACGCGTGACTAATTACCATCGATCCGGTGTCGCGACGCTTCCTTAATTCTTCATTGCCAAAAGCGGACGATCGCGACACGAATTAAAAATCTTTCTCTCTCTCTTTCTCTATCTCTCTTCTTCCCCTAAGGAAGTGCCTAGCCCGGTGACAGATAAGCTTTTTCTAGCTTTGCTCTCTATTGTCGAAGAGCTGCAGCGGAAACATTGACTGATCGGCGAGACACCCTTAGAATATATAATTACCGAGCCCCTTTTAGGCTTCGTGATCGTCAACCTCGATCCTCCCCCAAATTCTCTCTCTCTCTCTCTCTATATATATATATCTCTGTCTCTCTTTCTCTCTTTCTTTCTCTCTTATACATCGCGAATAGTTGCTACTGCTATTGCTTCTGCTGCTGTTGCTGCTGTTGCTATTGCTGTTACTGGTTGGCATCACACCCTACTAATAGGGGATGACTGTAGTCGTGACGTCATCGCTACAGAAAAGAGTGAGAGAATCGATACGACGAGGAAGTTAAAACGTTAGTGTGTGTGAGAGAGAGAGAGAGAGAGAGAGAGAGAGAGAAAGTGTGATCGATTGGTCCATTCAAATGCTTATGAACGCTGTCGGAACGGAGTCAGAAGTTCGTTGGTAGCTGATTGCCCTCGGCGACCTATGCTACAAGATGGAGAGAGAAGAAGAGAGTAAGAGTGAGAGAAAGAGAGAGATAGAGAATCGTTCCTTCGATCCGTCTTTCGTTTGTCATAAGCGTAAAGATAAATAAATTATCTTCGAAGAAGACGTCCCAGCTTCCTAATGGAAGCAACCATCTTCTCAAATCGTATCGCGATACAATGAAGATCGTTTGGGTTTGCCCTAAAGAAACATCGAGAGAACGATAAATAATTGATTTAGTTGATCGATATCCAACGCCCAAAGATCTTGGTTTAAACGTGTTCGAATTTCACGTGGATTTCATCTCGTGCCGTTTTAAAAATGATATTGATCCTTCGAAAGATTTATCGTTTTTAATGATTTCGTTTCTCTCTCTCTCTCTCTTTCTCTCTGTCTATTTCTATCTCTGTTTCTGTGTATGTGTGTGTGTGTGTATTTCTCTTGTTCGGGAATCGATCGTTTTCACAGCTTGCAATCGTTCATCGGTGACTATCGACCACGAACGTGGACAGTTTTTCAAAGCTATGTGCGGCCGAGAGACACGGGGCTTTTGATTAATTAATCTATCTCGCGGGACGAACGTCGAGCGTGCAACACGCCGCGAGTTCACAGAATTTCAGTTTGAATGCATATTGGGAAGCTGCAAATAGGTGGCTGTGTGTAGAAGGATGGAGAAAGATGGAATGAGAGAGAAAGAGAGAAAGAGAGAGAGAGGGGCTTTCACGAAGGGAAATCAATATCTACCGAGGCAAGGATTGACGTGAAATATTTTCCGATATTAGTGCTTATTACCCACAGACGAGGAGATTTGAACGCGACCATTGGAAAACATCAAAAGCTTCGTTTCGAGCCTACGTCGAAACAAAATGATTCGTCTAAATTCATCCAACAATTTCCAATGAATTCGGACATTTTCATACATCTCGAAATAATAATCCACATATTTATATTTTTAATGAATTGATTGAATCATTAAACGGAAGGAAAAGTGTCGATTGAAATTAACATTTTTGTTTATTTATTTATTTATTTATTTTATGCGATATACTTTGTTATACGCAAACACACAAAATCTGATTATTTCAAATCGTTGCAAAAATGTAAGAGAAAAGAAAAAAAGAAACAAAGAAACAAAGACTTTTTAATATTTTTTATATCAGTATTTTCGAACGTTCGATCGATAGTTTAAACATACTAATTATAATAAAATATATACGTAATATTATATAATCCACAAGCAACCCGAAGCAATTCTAATTACTTATACCGATCAAAGTATTCCTATTTACTGATGATTCGTTCAATAAAATACATATTAATTAATATTTACCAAACGAATAGAAATCTTTCCTTAAAATGGTATCGAGAGAAAAACAGACAGACAAAGAGAGAGAGAGAGAGAGAGATAATAAAACAGAGAAACAAAAAGAAAAGATAAAAAGGACAGTGAAAAAAATTGAACGAAAGGGAGAAACGCATCTCTCTCGATAACGTTTCGTCGAGTCGTTTGGTCATTGTCTCTCATTCGTCTGTCATCGTACTGTAGAAAAAAAAAAAGAAAGAAAGATAAAAAAATGAAGAGAGAGAGAGAGAGAGAGAGAGAGAGAGAGAGGAAGAGAGAGATCGAATGGACATTAGGCGAGACGTGGTTTCGCGATGGGCGATGATCCGCGAACGATGGACGAAGATTCACGGAAGCGTGAATGATCGAGGACCGGACGAGACTCGTGCCTAGGCTTGCTCGCCCGTTACGTGTCCTCGATTATTCTGAAATTTGGTTACGCGATTTTCTACCCCCCCCCCCCTCTCTCTCTCTTTACCCTCTCCTCCCTTTATCACTCTGTCTTTCTGTCTCATTCACTCCCCTATTTCGTTTTACTCGTTTCGAGAGAAGATCGCGTTATTTAGTTCGGTAATCTCCTATGACGGATCGTCCTCCCTTTTTCTTCACCCTCCCCTTTTACCTCTTCCACCATACCATCACCATTACCACCATACCATCACAACTGCTCCATTTCCAATGGTTCTTTCTCTTCGGTCACTTTCTCACGTTTATCCTCTCTCTCTATCTCTATTTCTCTTCTTTATTTTACAACGTCTCTTCTCTTTCTCTCTTCTTTCTCTCTTCCTTTTCTCTCGCAATGTTTCCTCTCTCTTTCTCTCACAATGTCTCCGAGGGGTTTGATACGAATTTACTTAGAGGGCTGATTTTCCCGCCAGTAGTTTTCTGTCCTGGTCTGACCGGTCATTTGTCCGAACGTTATCGTACCCAAGGGACTGACCAACCACCGTCGAAGATATCCTTTGGTGTATCCTTGGATGTTAGATGCATTTCCAAGTACCTGTCCTAAGGGATACATTCTATCTCTCTCTTTCTCTCTCTTTCTTTATCTTTCTTTTTTCTCTCTCTGTCTATCTCTCTTTCTTTCTCTTTATCTCCCTTTCTCTTTGTTTCTTTCTCTATCTTTCTATTTTTTTCCCTCTTTCTCTTCCTTTATCTCAGGTAGGTCGAAACGCTACGGTAAGATTCGCCTTAGGAACACGAATACAAAAAGCTCTTGTATTATATTATTCGACGAAGTCGAAGAATAATAATATTTTACAGTATAGATCATATTTGTCGATTAGAAATTATTGGGAGATATATCTTTTAGGAAGATAGATCGTTCGAAGGAATAATCATCGATGGTTATTTATGTAACATTGTTATTACTATCGAATGATTTTACATGGGACAATCAATCATATTCAAACGTAGAAGGTCGATCGATTATAGAGTGGATAGGTATCTATCTATCTGTCTCTTATATGTATGTGTATATATATATATATGTATGTTTTGTGTCTGCGCGCCCGTGTGTGTGTATTCCTTTACGTTTGCTCGTTCAATATCACTCTCGGCATTTATAAACAAACATACGTACCAAGATGTACATAATATGTCTCACGTTAGTTTATACATAAGAAGAGAGTTTGTCATAGCTATGATCTCAGTCGTACGTGATCTTCCGAGGCGTCAACATATACATCGTAGTATACATCCCTTATTGCGCACTAATCTTATAGGAAGGTAAAGTAATATTAATTTTTCGTATACGTTTAATTAGTTCCTCATAAAATCTCGATTAATTTTTCAGCTCGAACGAAATAATACTTCTTAATCGTTTTTACGATCTTAACGAAACGTCGTTACTTAAGCGTTTGATGATAATCGTTTTAACAAACTTTTTTGACAAATTGTTAGGGAAGATATAACATTATTAGAAAGCAAGGGTTAGGTACACCATGTACTAACGCCATAGTAAATAGGTGTTAATGCGAGCTAGCTTCTAAAACGCAGGGTGGTTCCAAGGGTCGACGATGTACCACCCTACGACGAGGTTGTAAAGGACGGCCATCAGGGCGGACAATGTATTAAGTACCAAAGGGACACCATTCACGAGGGATTACCTTAAACGCACAAGCAGGTCCCATTGTCTAAACTGATGGCCCAATCTAACCTCCAGCCATCGCAAACCTAAAGCTAACTGAATTCACTAGGTTAGGTAGTTTCTCCAAGAGCTATCTTGACCGATTGGATATCCGCGTTTGTTGAAACGGTCGTCTCTTACTTCGAGAGTTTGTCGAGTATAATGCCGACGTTAGTTTCCTAGTTTGCTAACTACTCCAACGGTCGAATGAATTATTTCCTTTTATGGCGAATAATCTCTTAACGCGTTAATTTCAAAATTATGTTTATAGATGATTCATCCAGAAGAAGAAGAAGAAGAAGAAAGAAGAGGACGAAGAAGAAGAAGAAGAAAAAACAAAAACATTTCGTAAATTAAAAGAAATAAATATTGTCATAGAGGTTAAAGACGAAGGGCAAAAAACAAGGACACGAGAGTGAAGAAACAAAAGCGTAATAACTTCGTTAGATAATCATTGTAGAATTGATAGATCGATCGAATTGGGGATTGGCTGAGGACAAACGCATGGTAGTGAGTATTACGAACAGTAGATAAACCGACCGACCGACCAATCGACCTATCGAACCCCTCTTCTTCTTATTCCTCACGAGAGGAGAATCTAATCAAACATTTATGCTAAATCACGAAACAATCCGTACGAAATCAGCAAATAAAAGGGCTCGACCAATGAATGTCGAAGCCCTCGCTTGTGTTCCCTTTCTCTCTCTCTCTCTCTCTCTCTCTCTCTCTCTTTCTCTCCCATTTCGCAGCCCTTAAAGCCCTTACATCGTTGGTCATTTGAATCTCCTATTTACTCGTCCATACTGGACAAAAAGTTGATGGACATTCCGTACCGGACAAAAGGCACTCTTCGTGATGCTGCAGAGTGAAGAGAAGATAGATAGAAAGAGAAAGAGAGAGAAAGAGAGAGAGATAGAGAGAACGGTATGTAAATTCTTAGTCAGGCAGACGGTCGCGAGAGTATTTGGCTTTGAAACGCATTTGCATGGGCCACACATTTGTGGCGACTACTATAGCTCGGCCTCTATCCTGATTGCCCTCGTTTATTAAGATTAACTTTTCTCGCTCTAATCTCGGTGTCTCCCTAGAGCGGTCCTTTAATATTACCGAAGTTCCATTGTGATATCTCGACGATCTTTGTCCGTCTTTCTCTTTCTCTTTTAGTTACGATTTAAACTATGGAAATGTTGCATCGAAAAGTGTGATAGATTTTGCATATATATATATATATATATATATATATATATATATATATATATATTTAAATGTATATATGATGCAATGTAATACGCATGCAATGCATGTATATACGATTTAAACTTGGAAATGTTGCATCAAAAATTGTGATAAATTTTGCATGTATATATTTTACTTATATTTATTATATATATTGTATACATATTTAGTGTATATTTATTACATTTATTGTATATTATATATAATTGTAATTATATAGTTATATATATATATATTTTTGAATCTATATATATTAAAATGAAAAATTCGTACTCTCTTCATAAAATCTCACGACTGACATTAAACGTTGTAAAAGCGATGTAATAACTAGGTTTATGCGTGCTCTTGTATACAAACACGTACACATATACCAACTACTTCTATATTTGTCTCTTACTTTTTCTTTTTTCTTTTTAACTTCTAAGATTTCTTGCATCATTAACGGGTAATAATAAGAAAATTGAAGTCGAGTAACCGTAGATCCCGCATGACTTGAAAGTAACGATTAAAGTTCTGACATTATTATTTCTCTTCTAGGTAGGCGTATCACGCTTTTACGCAGATACGTATATATTTACAGGTAGCGAACAGTATTATCCGTATGTATTTCTCTTCGTCTTCGTCGTCGTTGTAACAACTATTAACCGTTTCTATGGATTCACGCTTTTTCATAGAAATAATTATCCGCATTTTACCGTATCGCCATTTGTCTCGTGATCCTTGCGTGAGTAATAAATATGTTTCTCGCGAGACACGCGTTACACATATTTACGAATAAATACACACATACATATACGTACATATATATATGTGTGTAATACGTAGAAACATAATTTTCTATCTCGTTTCTATTACGATATCTCATTAAATTCTTTTCCAAAGTAACTCTCGTTCGATCGATGCATTTCTCTCTCTCTCTCTATCTCTTTTATCTTTTTTCTTTTTTTTTTTTTATTATAACTCCGTTTTTTTCTTTTTTATTTTCTTTCCTTTTTTTCGTTTGATTTTTATGAATGAAACCAATTTAATTGGATTATAACTAATTACATTAAGGTTCCATCGGGTTTTATAATAATACCACGTTGTAATATCGTTGAAACGAGTAGAGAGTAACATCGGCCACCTGAATTTTCTGCTTTTAAAAGCTTTTAAATTTCCGCCGACCCCGGATAGATAGGTAATTATTATGCGTACGCGTCTCTGGCCGAATACAAATTGAATTATATCGAACCGAGTGATTTACTTTACGTTTTTGTTATCTATATAGAGGCTATACATATAGGATGACATTGTATTGTTAATGGTTATGTAGTGGAACAGAAGAACAAGGAGGAGGAGAAGGAGGAGGAGGAGGAGGAGGAAGAAGAGGAAGAGTAAGAGTAAGAGTAAAAGGGTGGGAGAGAGACAATTCGAGAGGGGGACCCTCCTAATCTGGAAAAGTCACCCTGTTATATAATACAACGCTTGATTACATCGGCCATAGTCACTCGCACTCCTCTCGACGGTAGAAATAAAGTCTCTGTGTCATTTATCAAACTCGATGCCATCGCCCATTCTTTCTTTCTCTCTCTTTCTCTCTCTTTCTCTCTCTTTCTGTTTTTCTTTTCCTCTGTCTCTCTAATTCACTATACCTCATTCAATCTTTTTCTTTTCTTAATAAAAGAAACGTGATTTTTGCGAAACAATTTGTATTGTCAGATTTTCTATTTTTGGATCGATCTCTTTCGATATATATATGTGTATATATATATATAACTTTGACATAGTTTGAGAAAACGAAATGTAGAATAATGTTTCTCTCTCTCTCTCTCTCTCTCTCTTTCTCTTTCTAATCTCGTCGACATCGTCATTCCATCCTCGTATCATTCTACTCGTGCTTTGAATTCGTTTACCTACGATCTTTCGATTCGATCTCTCGTCGATGATTTTCTTTGGCAAAGGAGGGTTGAGAAATCGAAGACGTTATATCATCGTATAAATCCATTCGAGATTAGTTATCTTTATTCTTGCCGTGTATTTCACCGAAATAAATTTGTATATATTAGAATAACGTTTAGAATCGATATGTATGTAAGTAACTATCTATCTATTTATCTCTCTCTCTCTCTCTCTTTCTCTCTGTTTCTTTCTATATATATACATACATACATATATACGTAAGTACATAACTAGTATGTTACCTACGTAAGTACGTACCGTAAGTAGTAAGTACTCGAATCAAATCCCGTTTAAATTTCGAGTTAAACATTTTACAAAGAGGGTTATTCATCTTCTAAATCTAACAAGTAACCCTCTCTGATGATTCTCCTCCTCCTCTTTCTCCTTTTTTAAAGTACCAGTCGAGTTTTTATGAGGAGGACCAAACGATAAGCGCATGAAACGATAGAGAACGATACATCCGAATGCGTTTTAGCGTGGATCAAATGCATTACATGTCTACAGTCAGACAGAGAGAGAGAAAAAGAGAAAGAGAGAGAGAGAGAGAGAGAGAGAAAAAGAGAAAGAGAAAGCTCGTCGTAGCAGACCGCAGGCATATACACGAAGCTTATAGGCTGCATGCGGAAAGGATTACATTGTCGGCCGTGAAACTATTGACTAGTATTCGCGTGGGCGTTTTAAACGAGCAACGACAACATTTTCTCTGTTATCCATGAAACGGTTTAAACTGTCATTACCTGTCGATCAAAGAAAGGAAGCCGATCGATGATCGCGCACTCGTATGTCAGATTTGCTTGGAACAATGGCAGGCCGCGTGTACCAACACGTCGGATCAAGACTTAATAACGCACTCGTCTCAACAGATTTCGACTTTGCTACCGAAATTTGCTACCGATATCGTCCTGTACGAGTCCCTTTTGCTTTTCGGCATCCCACTAAATCATCCTTCAGTGATGAGCTTATATTCTTTTTTTTTTTTTTACAAATTTTTCTTTCTTTTTCCTTATTTCGTTTCTCTCTCTCTCTCTCTCTCTGTCTCTCTTTTTTACAGAGTAAATAACAAATCGTAAGAAACATTGATACGTCGTTAAGTCTGTGCATACTCGTTCGGTCGTTTTTGAATGTTTAAAATACTTGAAGTTAACTGTCGAGAGTTAATTCGTGTTATATTCGAGTCAAGTATTCTGTGGATTTAAAAGAAGGAGAGAAAGAAAGAGAGAGAGATAAGGAGATAGGATAGTGCTTCCAAACATCGTCGTAAAAATTGGTTAGCTCTCGACAGAAAGGAACGCTTGGTAATATCCTTGAGAAGGTGCTAAAATCTGGAGCATAAACACTGACCGCGACGTAAAATAAGACTCGGAGTATCGAATCGTTTTATCTCTCTTTCTTTCTCTTCCTCTTTCTCTCTCTCTCTTTCTTTCCCTCTCCATCCCCTTTGTAAGTCTACTCTTCTCCTCTTTCTACTCTTTCCTACTTTTCTTCGGCCAGCATAAATCACTGCCGCCTTCGTATTTATATTCATAGGCGCGTTGAGGAAGATTGAAGAGCCACGGTACCGCTGGGAGTTGCTCGTAAAATCCGTTAGATTGTAAAATATTGTTGCGACGAACCGAAAGGCCGAACATCAGCAACAGCAACAACAACGCAACAACAACGTTCACGGCTTCCACGCTTGAAAAAGTTCACGCGTGGAAAAGTTCAAATGCGATACGTTCATCTTATGAACGTTCTTGTTGTCTACGTTGCACGGTCTTTTAGATCGATGTTATTTTAATCTTCTTTCTCTTTTTTTTTTTTCTTTATGAGTTTCTTCTTCAGCATCATTCCGATATCGATTTCGTTGATATTAGAAAGTAATAATAATAAAAAAAAATAAATAAATAAAAGAAAAAAGAAGTAAATGATTTTCTTCAATTATTTCTAATCCTATCGTACAAAACAATCATGGAGACTCAAGAAGATAATCAATTTAACTCAATGGTATTATATAGTGTCTAACAGTCATGATCGTTACGGTCGTGATCACGGTGAGAGAGGGCGGAAAAGGGGGAGGGGAGTACAAGGAGGGTGAGTATGGGGGAAAAGAGAGATGAGTCTCTCTTCCTTCGAGTCCTTTTTCACGTCCTATGTTGTTGTTATTGTGGTTGTTGTTGTTGTTGTTGTTGTTGTTGTTGTACATGGAATTACGATACGTCGTAATAACGTAATGATTTACCACACGAGGTAAAATCTTCGGACACATCCTCTCCGAGTCGTTGGAAATGAAGAAAATTAAGGATAATCGGGATAGTTTCGAATTAAGACGATATTATTGTAGAGGATCGTTATGCTCCGGGTAATTACGTTTCGATCCTTGAAATTGGAATAATCAGTTTAGCTATTAGACTAGGAAACTCGAGAAATGTTATCGATCATCTTGATTTGTCTTATCTTTTGTTAAATACTTTATTACTATTTTTAGAGAATTTATTAGAGAAGAAAGCAAAGCGTTATACATATATATATAATTTATAAATATAATAGAATATTTTATTATAAGTAGAATATACATACACCTAAGTAAGATATTTAAAATATTTTATATATACATATATATGTGTGTGTGTTGTGTGTGTATATATATATATAGCCATTACAATATTCTATTTATAATTAATAAAATATTTTATAAAATTTTAATACATTTTGCAGTAAACCATTGTTGGATATCTTCGTTGGATATGACGTAATTGTAAATATTTGTAACTCTAGGTACGGTACATATAACAATGAGTGTTGTTCAATGATTTAGAAGGTCGGACGTATTCACGGACGAAAAATATTGTTAGTCATTCTTCTATCGTCCTTTGTTATTTCTCTTTCTCTCTGTATCTCTATTTCTTTCTTTCTTTCTTTCTTTCTTTCTTTCTTTCTTCAACTAAATATATAATAATATTTATGCGTGTTAGAGACTAGTCACATAGAGAAAGAGAGTGGGAGAGAGAGGGTGTCGCCGGTCGAGACTAGTTGGAAACCGCAGACTCGTAAGTAACGTTCGTCTGGCGGAAGTCTACGCGTAACGTCGATGAGTAATGCGACGTGAATGGCCAGTTATTAATCATTATACCTAACGGATACGTACATCTCTGATATAAGGAAGAAGATGCCTTTGGAATATCAACGTCTTGTGCTATTTTGTACAAGTAAGTCTTTTATCTCCCTACGATTTCTCCTCCTTCCATTCTTTTGATCGATTTAACGTGAAAATGTTTTTACTTTATCATTCGTAATAACTTAGACGATTAATACAACATAAACGTATATTTAAACGTATTAATTAATATAAACGTAATAACTATCGATTAATATATATCAATCCGAAATCATAGACCGCAACAACGTGATATTTTGTATGTATAATATATATCAATCTCATATATGTGTGTGCGTGTGTGAATATATATATATATATATCTTAGTATTAAAGGCGATTGGAAACGTCAGAACTATGTCTGGCCGAGCAAACCGTACTATTGATGTTTGTTGACGCATATCAGATGTACGCATTGGTACGTGCAAACGGAGAGGAGAGGACACGTCAATCCATTAACCCTAGCGTGCATCCTTGATTACTATGCTGGTAATAACGTTAATCAAGTGCTAAGATTAATTTGCTGCCATACTAACGGCGTTGTTGGATGGTAAGGTATAACTAAGTATGTAACACTTAGTAGATTTCGTAATGTACGTCGTGTAATAAACTATTCGAATATAGATGTTAATTATTTTGATTAACTTAAGATAGGATCAGTTTTAACGAGAGGATATTATTAGAATCGTATTTGTTTTTCTTATACATTATATACTCTATACATACATACGCGCATACACACACACATATATATATAATATATATATATATATATATAGAGGTGACAGAGAACTATGCTTGGCATAGCTTGCACGTCGGCACGTGCTCTTCGCTAGCTAGAGGGCTACGAGAGAGGGTTCGGGTTCGATCCTCCCTTCGTCGTCCTCGTCCTCGTCCTCGTCCTCGTACTCGGCGACGATGAGCGTAGAGGGGTATAGAAGGGAATGACAGTGACAGATGACCGCTGTCCAAAGTCCAATACGTATACCCACCGAGTTGGTGGACAGTCCATAGTGCGTCCTCGAAGCACCTACGTAACATTCCGGCTATCGCGTTTCTCTCTCTCTCTCTCTCTCTCTCTCTGTCTCTATTTATCTATCTATCTATCTATCTATCTATCTATCTATCTATCTATCTATCTATTTCTCTCTCTCTCTTTCTCTCTATACGATACAGCACTCTACAGTGGCGCTAATTCGACGTTGCATCGGCCACGGATACATCGCGAAATGTCACGTAGCTATCTTCTGATACGACGTAGTACATAGGTCGTCCCTTCTCTGACATTTCGTACTGACCCTTTCCAAATGTTAACACTGTATCTCTCTCTCTGTCTCTCTCTGTTTCTCTCTGTCTCTGTCTCTCACTATCTCGTTTTTTTCCGCTCTTTTTCTCCTTCTTTCTTTCTTTTTCTTTCTTTAGATATACTACGAGGCTCCTCTTGTTCCTATCTAATCGACCGTAGTAAAAAAAAATAGAGAGAAAAGAATGGAATGAAAAAGAAAAGAAAGATGGAAGAAATATCGTATTTTTAAAGAAGAAAGAGAATAGAAAAAGGACGAATGGTATATAAAGTATTTTTCTATCATCGTATGTTACCAGTAAACGAAACCGATTACTCCGTGCCGGAAACAATCAAGACGGTTCATTCCGTCTGAAAGCAATCAATCAGAAATCTTGGAAAGATGCGAAACTTTTCCGCGATATCATTCCGCAAGATATATATATATATATATATATATATATATACCAGCGATTATATCTGAAAGCCAAAAGCTCTGCTTCTCTCTCTCTCTCTTTCTCTTTCTTTCCCCTATCGAGAGAAAAGGACGAGGCTTCTGCTCTTGGCTTACTTCTGTTATAGTATTCTCTATTCTATCCGTTCTTATACGTCCATCTCTTTCTCGCTTACGCTTCGTAGAACTCGGGAATTCCGTTGAGCCCGCACTCAAGCGACCCTTGACTAATTACCGAGGGATGACTGGCATCTTCTCTCACTTATCTCTATAGCCTATATCCTCAACCCTCTTGCTATTCCTCAAATCGAATTACTTTTTCTACGTATTCACTAGCTCCTGACGTCCCAATTTTTTGGCTAATTGACCCGTGCCATTCGTTGGAAATAAGTGCAACGAGACATTTGTCTTGTCACCTTGGACAGATTCAATTCGGAGGATCGACTAAAACCATCTCAAAGAAAACAAAAAGAAGGAGAAGAAGAAAAGAAAAGGAAAGAAAAAAGAAGAGGAAGACAGAGATAGATAGATAGATAGATAGATAGATAGATAGATAGAAAATTACTCTCGTTTACTTGATCGATCTTTAAAAAGTAATAAGTGTATCCATCTATGAAACTCTCGATTATAACTCTCGATTATTCGCTTTTATAACGTGTATAACTTTCGAAATCGATCGGAGATAATCGTTAGTAAATAAGTAGCACGTTTAACGAGAGAGCCAATATAAAAAATAGAAATTTAAGAATCTAAGTTAATTCGATCTATCTTGATAAAGTGGTCTTATATCGTGTGCGAAAATTACTTTTGATGGGATTTGCTCTTTCTCTCTCTCTCTTTCTCCCTCCCTTCTTATTTAATACGACAGCTCACGCATATATAATAGACGTACGTATGCATATACATAGATATAAATGTCTATCGTCTTTATCGCACTTTCTCTCTCTCTCTTTCTCTCTTTCTCTTTTTCTCTTTCTCTCTCTCTCTCTCTCTCTATAAGACTTTCAATTTAGCATTTTACGATTGTTGATAATAAGGGAACGGAGAGCACCAGGTGGCGAGTTTCGCAGGGTATGCCGTATCGTCGTAGAAACTCGAAAGAGAAGGATGCGATTTCGGAACGATTCGCCATTCAAAAGGGCCGCATTGTAAACAGCCCTAATGCCCGGTTACGACTCGAACGCGTCTCGCCAAAGTATTTCGTTCGTTCTTTATGATATTGCTGGATTAGACTGAAATATTTCACACTTGGAAAATATCTCGCGAGTATTACGCTTTACAAAAATTTTGTCTCTTATTCTCTTAAAAAATGTATTATAGGTCGGTGGCATTCCTTTATCTCACAACTAGATCATCCCTTTGTTTCGTTTCTTTAATTTGACATTATAATTGATTTTATATTATTAATCCATTTTGTCTCGGTATATTTCGAATTGTACGAACTTGATGAAAGAGAAAGAAAATTATATTATATAGAAATTAGATAAATTGTATTAGATAAGAGATATTAAAAGTATGCATATATTTGTAATATTAATATTATTAATATAATATTATTATAGAAATTTATTTTTTTAAGCATATACGTACATAAACGAGTTCGAATCGAGAGAGTTTAAAGGATACTTTTAAACCATCATTTTTATCTAGTAAAAGGAAAATGAACCGTAGAGATTAACTTTGAATCGTTAACAGGGAAAAGAAAAATGGTTAGCTATCGTGTTTAACTGCTTTCGAGTCGCGATAATAAGTACGAATTTCGTTCGTATTGGTAGTTCCCAACGGAGAAAACGTTGAGAGCTCGATAGCGTAGTGAATAATTGCGGTGACAGCGGGGATAAATAATACATCAGGCGAGGGTATCTGTTGGGTATGAGTTACGGGCAAACTGGCAAAAGTTATTCGCGCGAGCATAGCGGCAGAGACTTTAAGGGGTAGATCTTAATCTTCGAAGCTAGAACTGTGAAACGAAAAGGGATGGTCTCGGAGTGACAAAGTCAAATTTCCTGGAAAATTATTCTATCTGATTTACTCGTTTCTTTTAACGCGAAAAACATTTGTCTGAATTAAACGTAACGTACATAAATCGTTTAACATTAGAAGTACTAGTTTAAAACGAAGTTTTTTTTTTTTTTATCAAAAGTAATTAAAACGATCGATCTTTAAAAGTTCATATGCGATATTAGAATTTGTTCAAATTCGAGAGGATTAAGATATAGTTTAGTAGATGACGGTTCAACGTAAAAAGTTTTTCCTTCTTTTTATTTTATTTTTTATTGTGAGAGAAAAGATTTATACGAAAAATATAATACGTACGTAGGATGAGTTTCGAATTTCCAGGACGACTACCCTAACCATTCGTTTTCAAGATAGGATTTGAAAAACAGTAGCGATCCAATTTCCCTGATGATGTTCCCTTGAGAACGTCCAGGGACAAACGTCGCCCTATTTTTATATTTCTTCTTTCTCTTTTCTTCCTTATATACTGTCCTTTCGTCACTTTCAGCGGCGTACTCCGAGACCCTTCGAAGACAAATGGCTGATCGAAGATAGATAATTTACTTTCCTTTTTTATAATACGATGAAATCGGATTTTCTTGTTTCCATTCAAAGCTTATACAATTAATAATAATCCTTTATAAAAGTACACGAACAAAAGGTATTGCGTACGATCGTTGATGAAATTTTTACGATTTCAAGAAATATCAAAAGATATATATCGCAAATTGACTTTCTCTCGTATTCGTGAAATCGAATTTCAAAAGCAAAAACCACAGAGTCTCGAATGCAGTTACAATATTATACGGTCATAATAATATTCCGTAATCCAGTTTACAATATAGTACAGTGCAACACAATAAGGTCGATGGGAGAGGTTGTTACACACGAGTTTCGATCGGTTGGTCACGAAAGTACTGGACACGACTTTAGCACCGCGATAACGTGTCATTACACGTCGCACGATTATTATGATCCGATGTAATTGTGGTAAAGCGTTGCGTTCAGCACTCTCTCTCTCTCTCTCTCTCTTTCTCTCTCTCTTTCTCGCTACGTTCCATCGTACTCTCGTTCGCGAATTCTCGCGATACGATAAGCACGCGGAAATATAATAATGCATTTCTAACGTAAAAGAATTTTAACATGAAAGAGAACGTTTAAAGAAATTATATATATTTACCACTTTGAAATTGCGGAAAGTTTAAGTGAAGGTGTTAATTTTTAATCTTCTCAAATTGTATGTATATAGTCGTGTTAGATAATATCGCGTTTAAATCGCGATAGAGAAATTTATATTTCAACGAAGGAACAGTTATGCTTTGCTTTCGAAGAGATACACGACTGTACGTTTTGGATACGTGGCTACCGATGAAATATATCATGGGATATTATCCTATTGCCCGTTGAAATAATCCCCGTGGTATTTCTGGGAATCCACAGGAATTGCGTGACATTAAACTTCGTTCGTCCGACGGGATTCCTGACTCGGTATTATTCGCTAAAGAGAGAAGAGAATAATAACCTGACAAATATCTTGCTCTTATTCCTTCCCACTCCTTCTCTTCTCTTGTCATAAAAAACTTTGCGAGTAGTTTTAGTTCTTTCAATGATCTCGATTTTGGAAATTTCAAAGTTCACTCGTCGTTGATATAAACAATTTACGATTAGTTGTATCTCATAGTTCGAAAATTAAAGAAGATTTGTGAATATTCTTTTCGAGCAATTTATATTGACATGATTAATATTACAAAAAACGAATACGATCGATGCGCCAAGTGTATTTATAAGTGTCTCTTTTTACACAGTATTTCTTTTCTCTTTTCTTTTTCCGTTTTTTTTTGTTTTCCATAATAAACACTAACGTGTAGAAAACAAAAAAAAAAGAAAAAGAGACGGATGAGTAAGATAAAATTCGAGAGAATAAAGTAAAGAAAATAAAACAAGGAAATGGAAAATACATATAGATGTCACTGATCAGTGTTAAAAAAAAAAAGAGAAAATAAAGAACCATAATTAATACAATAATAATGAACGACGAAGTCGAGCGAATCGAAAAGGATGTTCATAGATTTACACGAACGAAAATTGATTCTCTCTGTTCCCGTGTCAGAAAGTTAGCTCGTTTCCATGTAAGACATGACAGTGGAAGCATAGATGGATCGGAGGATACGTCGATCGTTGAACGTGACTTTACTCGGTGATCAGCGAGGTAGGTAGTAGACGATGTCGTCGTAGACGGCGAGGAAACAAAGAGAAGAAGATAGAGACAAGACAGACAAACAGAGAGAGAGAGAGAGAGAGAGAGAGAGAGAGAGAGAGAGAGAGAGAGAGAGAGAGGATGCATCGCGAAGAGAAAGAAGATAGAGGCACGTTCATAAATAGCAATATCTGTCGGTTGTCGAAGCGAAGCTCGCTTCCGTAACGAGCCATCAGCGAGGTTGGCCACATGGGTCCCGATAATCCTAAAGAAGGGGTTGCTGAACCTTTGTCGAATGATTTGCGAAAATTTGAATCCAACCTTTCTCTCTCTCCCTCTCTCTTTCTCTTTCCATCTCTCCATCTATTTATCTCTCTCTCTCTCTCTTTCTGATTCTATCAGCTAGGATTTTACATTCCCTACTCTTTATCTCTTTGTCCCTCTCTTTACCATCATGACGGCTAAACCAACTCGTTTTATCTCTCTTTCTCTCTCTCTCCTCTCTCTATCTCTTTCTCTTTCTCTTTGTCTCTCTGTCTTTCTCATTTTCCTTCCCCTTTCTATCTCATCCTGTATTCTAATGATTTTCAGAAGACGTTTCTCGGTCGAACGGCACGTTACGGCACGACTTAAGCCTTAAGAGCGACACGATGTTAATTAGAAAGACGTTTCATCCATCTATCCTCTCTCTCTCTCTCTCTCTCTGTCTTCTTGCTTGGGTGAAAAGGAGAGTCGGTAGGAATAGGAAGAGGATACTTAGTGAGTTGACTTGATTTCAAGGTTTTAGGCAAGGTTAGAATTTTAGGGGGGTTGACTTACCGAAGAGACGCTGGAGAAGTCAGAGCCAAATCCCGAAGGAAGTTAGCACCGATTACGACGCACATCCATCACTCGTTTCTTTCCTATTCTCTCTCTCTCTCTGTCTCTCTGTCTATCTCTTTTACTCTTAGTGGTTACATGGAGAAAGCAAGAGACTGGAATTGTATTGTCCCTTTTTCCGTATAAAGCTTTTCCGGCTATCGTCTGGAAACTTCGCCTACTGGCGCCTCCTGTCTCTTGAGATATTACGGTATTACATAAGAGTTGTAATATATTACATCTTACATTGTTTCAAGTTTATATGTTTAATCTTCTTTCTTACTCAAGATCCCTTGGAAAATTGTATACTCGTGTATTCAATTGTTAACAATTGTTAACTTGTGTATTCTATTATTAACATTTTATTTCGATCTCCCTTTTTTTTTCATTTCTCTTTTTCGTGCAATATTCAATGAATCGTTTTAATTCATATTAGAATGTTAATACTTACTTCGAATGTAAGTTTCGCGTTGTATAATCCTTCTTTTTTTTTTTTTCGTTAGTTTAGATATCTACAAAAATTAGATTATAAACGATTCGATTGTTTAGTTAGTTACTCATTTATTAACACACTATTTATCAAATATTTTTCATCGATATTTCGAAAGTAAAATAACGAAAAGAGAGAAATGCGGAAAGAGAGGAGAGTGAGACGGAAACGCGACGATAAAGCGGACATTTCGCGTTGAGTTCGACGAAAGTTTGCTGAAGTAAAACGAGACTACATATATACACATATGTGTGTGTGCACGTGTATGGGTGTATGCATACGACATTGCGTTAAACCTTTAGAGATTCTCGAAAATTCAAGAAAGAAGAAGTTCGAAAGCATCGTGACGCCAATCTAACGACTCGACCTCGTTGGAGTAAAATTGTCCATTCCATCGATATTTGTACCTCGAAAAGAGAAAAAGAGAGAGAGAGAGAGAGAGGGAAGAAGTCGGATCGAAAGGGCGGAAAACGTATAAATGTAAAACCTTTTGTTCGCGATTCGGTGAACGAATTCACAGGGTGGCGAACGATCGGCCTGCTAATTGTTTCGTTCTGAAACGGCGTCGGCATTGTCGCTGTCCTTCGAAGCTTACAATCGAAATGGTTATAATCCTCGACGATGAGAAAGGTCGAGACAAATAGAGAAAGCACTATCTCCATCTCTCTCTCTCTCTCTCTCTCTCTTTCTTTCTCTCTCTCTCCCTTTCTCGCTCTTTTTCTCTTTCCCTCTTTCTCTCTTTTCATCGAAGAGAAAGAGAAAAGTCGATTTGATCTTCGTTTAAAAAGACATTAAACCCGATCAGCAAGTTCGAAGGGTAACGCGGAAGAGACGGAAAAGAGAAGAAGGGGTGACTTAGGTTTAGATCTCGGAATAATATCTCGTAATTAAAGCGAAGCCCGTGTCGAGCAGACGTTAGTCTCGTCTTAAACAACGACGACGATCCGTCAAGTCGCGTAAGTCGAAAAATCCTGGATGGAAAATCTCAACCCTTTTTACGCACGGTCACGTGACTTGACAGTAGTGGTAAGAACGGAAAGGGGCAAAGGGGAACAATGTACGGCACGTGACGAACGCGCTCGGTGTTTTAGATACGCGTGTCAAATCCCAAAACTAAAGATCCGTCTCTTTCTTTTTTTTCTTTCTTTTTTTTTTTTGCTCTTTCTCTCTTTCTTCTTATACTTTGTCGTAGCATTTCGAAATTCTATTTAATATATATGTATATATATATATATTTTTTTGAATTATTTTCATTTCTTTGTTCCGTTTACGCCAGATACCCTGCCACCAGCAAAACGTTAAACCCCGTTGGCAAGTTAGTCCTTTTAATGTTTTCTCTTGTTAAAAGAGGAGAAAAACGTGAAGAGAACTGGTGGAGAACGTTCGTCTCGTTTCTCCGGTAAAGAAGTTTTAATTAAATATCGGACATATGTACGTTTTCTCCACGTAGGAGATATATATATATATATATATATATATATATATATATATAGCTATTACCACTGTACCTAACTATGTACCTATGGAAAACTTTTTCGACCGATGACGTTTTAAGGGTTTAACGAACTTTCGAATGTACGGGGGTGGGCTTGATAGTGGGTGCGTGGAAGAGAACGAAAACGAGAGGGGAAAAAAAGGTTAGCTGAAGTAAGATTTAATGATTCTAAGGATAAATCGATCCTATTTATCTCGCTTATATCCATTACATACATATTTTGTTTTCTCGTTAAAAATAAAAGACTCTATATCTCGGTCGGTGGCCTTCCATCGAAACAGGGTTTCGTAGCAATACTATTGCTGGCTTTACGAGATACGAAGAACTAAGAGAAAGAAAGAAAAAGAAAAAAAGAAGGAGAAAAAGAAGGAGAAGGAGAACGGAGACTGCCTGACCCGCCGTGGTCTCTTCGCTAATTCTTTTTCTAACTTTCTTTTTCCTCTTTTGCTCTTCTTTCACGGTGACGTCACAGTGTGTCCAGTCCGTGTTCGAAATAGCGGAAGAGGGACACGTTAATGGCCTCGTAAAAGTTAACGACAATGTTCTCTTACGATTTTCCACTATCCCTCTATACTTTCTCGTGGCCCGACTCGAAACCAACCCGTTCTCAAAAGATAGAAAAAGAATGATAGAGAGAAAGAAAGAAAGAAAGAATGTAGGAAGGAGAAAAGAATAAGTCCATGTTCTCTCTTCGAAAATTATTGTCGCGTACGTGGAATTAATTTCCGTCCTTGGCTGCAGACGATTGAATTTCCGTGCCGTTGCTCTACAGGACTTTGATCGTCTACTCGTTGGGATTAGAAATGGTTTCTTTTGCTTCCTCTTCTTATTCCTCTTCTTTATCTTGCCAAATCACGATTCCAAAGTTTTAACGGCGCGTCAGATTTTTACGAGCGTTTTTTTTTCTTTTTGTTTTTTCCCTTTCCTTTTCTTTCTCTTTCTTTGTTTTTTTGTTCTTCAATCGCTGTTTTGAAAATGTATCGTCGAGCTTTCATCAAAGCGACGAACTTGTATGAGAAAGTGAATCGATCGACTTGTCGATAACGATAAATAACGTGTAAGATCTTCCAACGTATCTAATCTAATCTAATATGATATAATCGCTTACGTCGAAATCTCAGATTTGTCTAATCGGCTTTGGTAGTTTGGGTAAAACAAAAAGAATGAAAAGAAAGAGAAAGACAAGAAAAAGGAAAAAAAGAAAAAACTTTGCAATCGGCTTGGTAATATCTCTCGCTTAGGAATCTTCGATAATTGGGATCGAGTTTAGCATATTTCTGTTTCTAATCACAGACACCAGTCAGTTAAGTAAGGGCGGTTTAAAGTCTCCGTCGAATTCATTCTCCTACCATAGTTCTATCTGCCTCTCTCTTTTTATTTCTTTCTCTTTTTCTCTTTTTACCATCTTCCCCCTTTCCTCTTTTCTACCCTCGCTTGTATCCGAGATAGGAGCTTAGGGTGAGACCAATCTGCTTACAACCCCCTTAGCCTGAATAATTAACTTGGGGGGAGGAGAATGCGTGCACGACTTTTTGCCCGTGTCATTTATTACGAGACCACCTTGTTCGTTAACTTCGCATTTGAATCTGAATGGGTGTTCGAATGAACCGTGCTGAACAGGTATTGTACAAGGTGCGTTTCACACTCTATCTCTATCTCTCTTTTTTTCTCTTTTTCTAACTAATTTACCTTCCTAAGATCGATTGCCATCTCGGGGAAAGCTTATCCCTAACGCATCATCATGACTATAACATTTTTTCTCTCCCTTTTTTTTTGTTTTACAACCTTCTCTCTTTTTTTTCATTTTTTTAATCTCACCTTCGTATATATATATATATATATATATATATATATATATATATATATATATGTACTACATCGAAACTTTTCAACAAAAGAAAAAAATAATAATAAAAGATAAAAAAGAATCAAAAAGAAAAAGTAATAAAAAATATATTAAAATATATTAAAGGAAAAAGAAAGGTTCGTCAGTTTTGTTCGTTTAGCAAAAATAATTTTTGATCGTTTCGTTTTTATTTTCTCTCACTCTCATTCTCTTTTACGTTAATTCGTCGTCATTAGTCACGCGTCGAGAGAGGTCGACGCGTCGGTAGAAAAATTTATTAGCGAGAACACTCGCGATAGAAAGAGAGAGAGAGAGAGAGAGGAAGCTTTTGCTTGGTATAAAAGTGTATTTGCATGCGAGTACCACGCGCGGCTTTCATTTGCCTAAGCCACGGAGATCCGAAACGGTCGGATTCGTTGAGGCTGATTTCAAGCGGTGCACGGAATAAACGAGGCGCGGTTCGTTCGTTCATTCAAACGAGAGAGAAAGAGAGAGAGAGAGAGATAAAGAGAGAGAAAATGCTCGTCCTGGGCCTGGGATTAATGGCGATTTTGAATATTTAATTAATGGAATCTCGTCGCTCGAATGTTTCCATCGTCGATTCGGGAAATCGTTTCATCACTTTCCTTTTATTTATTTATTTATTTATCTTTTATTTATTTATTTCATTTCTCTCTATTTTATTCTTTTATTTGTCATAGATCATTAGAAAGATTTAACTTTTTAATATCGTGAAAAGAAAGGAATATCTCTTTTTTGAATTTACAATCATCATTGTCGTCGTCATTATCATCATCATCATTATTATTATTATTATTATTGTTATTATTATTATTATTAATATTATTATTATCATTATCATTATCACGAATGGATTATCACGTGAGCTCAGTGAAACGTTCATTTTAATAACGGGGATCGTTAGGCTTATAACAAATTTACCGAGTTACCGCCCACTTCACGCTTCGGCTAACGTCAGACGAGAGAGACATTCTCGATGGAATTCATTTAATCTTTGACACCCGTTATTAATTAATAACGAAATAGCTCTACTGGTCAAAGACGGTATGCGATATCAATGCTCGAAGGGGAACGAATTTTTCTTTTCCTCTTTCTTTCTCTTTCTATTTCTTTTTTTCTTTTGAGTCGAGCCACGCAAAAATCTTTCGCGATAATTTCTTTTTTTAATTCGGAGATCAGATTCTATGTCGAGAGAGAATTCAATTTTTGTAGGAGATTACTTTGCAAAGTAAAAAGTATTTGTAAGTAGAAAACTCTTTCTCTGTCTCTCTTTCTCTCTTTTTTTTTATCTTGATAATATCCGATAACAAGCGTTTGAAAATTTTCAAAAAAGAATAGAGAGAGACGCGAGTGAAAAAGAAAAAAAAACTCGTGAGAAGTATAGTGATCGATGAAGAAGGCACAAACGTTCTTTCTTTTTCTATAAGGAAATAAAAGAAAAAGTTTACGGAACACCCTTGAAAAACGATCGTTAACTCTTGTTCGCGATGACCTCGAGCCATTTGCGCTTTACCCGCGTACTTCGCGTGGTACGCTGACTGAGTAAGTACAATCGTTTTTAGACCATACTGTATAAACCCCCACGGGCAGAAAGGGGTAAGGGAAGATCATTATCAGAGGCTTAACCACGCGAGAATTTTTAATCAGAGGGTGCGCACCCCTCTAGGGTAATACCGTTGCTACCGATAAATGGAAAATTATTGTCGGTCGTCTACCATATATATAAACGGATGGTTAAGTATTAAAATGTTGACAATAGATTCGCAATTGGATGCCTTTCGAGTAGGTGCTACCCCGTAGGATTACTCGCGTATAGTCCGGTCATCGAAACCATGCGGTGACATTAGAAGTGCGACGATGGTGCACGACGGTTGTTTTACCGGGTCTTCTATTGGATTCTTCTATCGCAAATGACCCGATAAAAATACTTTTATAACGGTACGGTTATATTATATTATATTATATTATATTATATTATTTCTCTTTTGGATATCACGTTTCGTCTTTTTCTTTTTTTATCTTTTCTCTTTATAGAAAACAATACAATATTTTCGATAGAATTAATCGATATCCATACGTAATATATTCATTGATATAAAAAGAAGGATCGTTCGATCTAAAATGGAATATCTATTTTAAATCGAATAGACTTTACGTTCATTTAATTCAGAAACAAGTAATGTCTCGCGGATGCCTCGCGAAAACACGCTTGTAACCCTCGGTTGTAGAGAAAGCACTAAAGCAAACGAACCATGGATATAGGAGCTTTGCTCATGGGAAGGCACTGATTAGCATCATCTTAAGGTCGTATATACTACCGTCGTCGAAAGTGTCTCTTCGTCCCTTTGGTATTCATATGCAAAAGCGACCAGATAGTGACCACCGATTTACATAACGTTAGATTGACCGTGATTTCATTTAGCCCGAAGGGATTTCGCAGTGGTCACAGTATAGCAATGACTACGACGAAGACGAAGACGGGAGGAGAGTGCTATGGTAAAGAAGAAAATGTTGAGATTGAGCTAAGAAAGGACACGTTTGCCTTTGGAAATTCATGCAAAGTGATATCTCGAGAGAGAAGACGAATAGATAACTTTACTTAACTTTTAAGATACGCATAGATCTATGGACAATTACATTTACGGAAGTTTACGAGTAGTTTTTTTTTCTTTTTTTATAAATTCAATGAACACTAAAAACTTCACAGATGTATTGGCTTTGGATGGCTTCGAGAATATAGTTAGTTTAATACGCTTATACATTCTGTTGACGGAATCAGAGATCCGTGAAACATGGTATTAACGGATACGCCGATCCTTGATGGTAACAAATGATGGTAGAACCTTAATGGTTCGTGCCGAGGAGTAAAGGATCATAGGAAACGTTTATGTATCCTTCGTGTATATATATATATTATACATACACGTATATTGGCTGACTATTCTTATTCTTCTTAGTCCGACGCGTCCCTTTGATCGATTGCTTTTGTCACTTAGCCACCATGAAGGCTTTATCACGATCTTATACTGCCCTTCTAATTACGGAGAGTTTAATTATTTTTCGCAGTTGGTAGCTTCTCTCTTTCTCTCTCTTCTTCTCCTACCATTACGTTAGTCGTGCCGTGATCCGAAATGTGGGGTTCGAATTTAAAGTCTTATTCCCCTTGGACCTATGCCACTGGAGTCTGTGCCACTCTATCGCGTTATATTCGTGAACGAATCTTCATCTATAGGGTGAGCCAAAATTTGACAAGTCAGATAGATGAATTTGTATTTTATTTATTCGAATAAAAAAAGGAATATTTATTCATTATTACATTATATATATATATGTATATATATATGTATCTATGCATGTATGTATGTATTTATGTACGTGCATGTACGTCCGATAATCGTATATCCCATAATCGTTGCTTTTAGAAATAATTAAAAAAGGAAAAAAAAGGAAATGTCATTTAAAATAAACTAAAGTTATTTTAAGACTTAGTCCCTTAAATTTTTATGATATCATCTTAAACCGTAGCGAGAGAGGGGGGAAAGACAGAGAGATAGCTCTGTTACATGCTTCGTAAATAGCAACGATATGGCCAGTCATGTACGAACACCGTATATACATAGTGTTTGCGTGGCATAGGTATAGGTACGCATGGAGTAGTAGTACGAACGGGATACGGGTTACTAAGGCCCCCATAATGACCGCTGCAATCCTGTTCCCACACACAATCCCATAATTAAATCCGTTAATCAAGGCTTACGGCTTGGACTGACCCTATCAACTTGGTTTATTGTGATCTGCGTAATCTATGCTAAATTAAGACGGACCGTCGTCGCAAAATCGCATGTCTCGTTTGTGTTACGCGAGCCATTCGTCCTCCATTAATTAGAGGATCGTTCGTGTTCGCGGAGTTTGCCTCGAAGATCATCATCGTGGTTGGTTGGTTGGTTGGTTACTTGCTTGCTTATTTGTCTACCTCTTTCTATCTCTCTCTATCTCTTTCATTCAACACGCTAGAAGACGGTGAATTAATAATCGTAGTAAAGATGTTTGCAGGGAATACTTACTCCGTATATCCTATTTCTCTTCGGTGTTATGATTCTCTTTCTATCTTTTTCTCTCTTTCTATCTCTTCCTCACTGTCAATCTATCCTACCGTTCTTGTAAACGTAATTAAATGGGATCGTAAGGATACCTAGAAGGTAGAAGGAGAGAGAAGGCCTCGAAAGGATTACGAAAGTTTTCATTACATGGAGGTAGTATCCATCGAGACAGTAAGTGATATTTTATGGCGAAGGTGGATCGGCAAAGTTCTTCCACCTTTAGACTTCGCCTAGAATTAATTGTCCGGCTTATCTATACCCTTCCTCGTCTCCTTCCAGGCTTTATTGCTTTTAACGAAAGAGTAAGAAAGATGGATAAAGAGAGAGAGAGAGGATGAGGTTTTAGCATCGATCGAGCGAAAGCAAGAGAAGTCTTATATACACCATGGTCCGACTCCTTCTCATGCTCTACTTCCTCTCCTCTCCTCTCGTCCTTATCTCTCCGACATTTCGTTGGCTTTGAAATGACAGAAGTCAAGTAGAGCGGAATACGGAGAACGCGGTTGAAGTGTAATTGGCACTGGAGTACACTTGTCTTGGTTCGTTAGAGAAAATATCTTCCCCATTGTCGAGGGGCTTACGTAGCCTCCATTTTTATCTCTCTCTCTCTCTCTCTCTCTCTCTCTCTCTCTCTCTCTCTCTTTCTTTTTTCTTTTCTTTTCTTTCTTTCTTTTTTTTTTATATCCGTTTCACTTTTCTCTATCTCTCTTGGGCACGCCTCCTCTTCGTTCCTCTTTCTTTTTTTTTTTTTCGTAGTAGGGACAGTATTATTTTTGTTTCGAGTGGATACGGTCACTCGATGCAAGTAGTCTTCTCTTTTTCTCTTTCACTCTCTTTCACTCTCATTCTCTCTCTCTCTCTCTCTCTAGTGAAACGTGGAAACGTGGAAAAGCTTGTGACAGTCTAATCTTCTCGAGTATCCAGAAGAATAGAGCCTGATTCTCAAGTGATCTCGAAGGGAATTGACTCGGACGAACCACCACCACCATCGCTACCACTACTACTACCATCACCATCACCGGCTACTATCACCAACCATCGTCGTTGATACCAATACGACTACAAATATCATTCTCCTGTCCATTTTTCTACCCTTAGCTTGAAAAATTCCATATTTCGTGTCTCTTTGGTAAAAAGCGGATGATTCTTCTTTTGAACTTTCTATATCCTCTCGCGTTTTCTAACCCGTGTCGTTTCGTACGCTGTCGCCGACAGCAAACAGTGAACGGACCTTTGACCATCTATCTCCCTTTTCTTGATGGAATATCCTACGTTATTTCGATTTAAAAAAAAAATATATATATATATATATATAAAATACCTTTATTATCGACGATTATTACTACCACTGCTACTACTACTACTCTCTCTCTCTCTCTTTGGCTTTTTTCTCAATTATACCTCCTCCCTCCCGCCCCTTAACCATTTCCTTCCCCTTTTTTCTCAGAGTCCAACATATAACAAGAGTTACTACTTTAGATAGAACTTTTCAAATCGTTCCAAGTCTACGTATTCTATTATTTGAGTTCTCTCTTGTGGAAAGGAAACGAACGTTTAATGACCACCATGTTTTACCAACAGCCTATTTACCACTAAGTATTTTCATATGGTTGATGATAAAGCGTGTAAAAGGAGAGAAAGGGAGTGAGAGAAAGATAGAGAGAAACAGAGAAGGGTGAAACCTTTTCGAATCTCTTTTTTGCGAACGGAGGCTTTTGATTCGAGCGCGTGCGGACAGTCGAGTGAGTGAGTAGTGAGTGAATAAGAGAGAAAAGAAAACGAGCAGAAGAGAAAGAGAGAAAGATAGGTATACAAAACGTCACACGTTTTTTTGTTTTCTTTTTTTTTTTTTTGGAGAGAAAAAGAGAGAGAGAGAAAGAGAGATTCTTCGCGAGCACACTCCAAATGGAAAGGAGAGAAATATACGGGTCCGCTTTGTGAACAAGTGGAGTGAGCACGTATAAGAGGTCCTCATTGGACGAGTGCTTGCTTCTCTACATACCTGCATACTCTTTTGGCTTTTACGGAAGACGTAACAAACGTTAATAGCACCAACAGCACCTGTTGGTACCCTCCTACCCACCCCTTCACCCCTCTGTCCAATTCTCCACCTCGTTTCGTCTCCTACCTCTTAAAATTAATTTTTGTCGTTTGATTTATATACTAAGAATTATATATTGAATCAATTAGATCGTGGGTAAGAAAAGGATGGAGATAAAAGATGATATTTTGGATCCGTTATTATTTCAACAAATATAGTCTCGTGTATATTTAAAGGGATGGTTCGTATGTATGTATACATATATATATATCTCTCTCTTTTTTTCTTATTCCCTTTCAACGACACGTATATAGTCGAGTGCTGAACCCTTCTACAAGAGAAAGATAAAAAGATTAAACCGTATCGATGGTAGTAGTAGTGGTTAGAAGTAGTACGTGCATAGTTACATACACACACAGAGTTACGTCGTTCCATAACAGGACTCTCATAAGAGACGAAACTGATTATTTATAATCACTCTTGGTGGCACCTGCTAAATGGCGTTCCCATGCGACCTGAAATAGTTCAGACTCTGGTAAAGCTAGAAGTAGATACTAACGTCGTTTCGTGTTCCTCTTTTTTTCGATAAAAAGAGGAAGAAAGAGAGAGAGAGAGAGAGAGAGAGAAAAGTGGTGACTGCATGCTCGAGTCGGAGTTCTTCTTCACAAGGTGGCGATGACGATGGCAGTGCTCTTTACATCTAAATATAAATACGAAGGGTAAAACCTTAAATAAGAACGAAACCACCGACGCATAAATAGCGTCTCTCCCACGACGAATCTTGCTCGAATAGGCGGACCCGTCGTGTGTGCCTTTATTTTCTTCCTCTTCTTCTTTCTTTTTCTTCTTCTTTTTCTTCATCTTCTTCCGCCTCGTTCTTCTCTACTTCCAACACATTTTGTTTGGCATTACTCGTTCGAAAAAAAGAGATTGATAACAACTGTTATTACTATCTGAAACATGAGACACGTTGAAATATCCCGAAGAAATATATGTATGAATGACAAAGCTAAAGATACGATTCATTTTTATTAAACTCTTGTATAACTTCTGCAGGAGCGTTTATGGGTATACGATTATCGTGTCGTAGGTTATATATCGAAGATCGATATTTATTTTATTCGTATGCATGAATAGAAACGAATGTCTTCTCGCTTCTCACGTTTCTTTCTTCTTTTTTTTTTTGTCCTATTCTTCTTCTTTCTCGTTTCTTTTTTATTTCGAAAAATTTCTTTTAAACAGGAAATTTAAAACTTCGACTGGTATAATTCGACGTTGCCGAGTGACATGTAGACATTCCCGTGTCCTCGATAAATCAAATCTCACTTTCTGCGTAACGTCAGTGAAATCGTGACCCGAAATAGGGAGAGAAGAAATAACGATAAGAGGAAAAAGAGAGAGAGAGAGAGAGAGAGAGAGAGAGAGAGAGAGAGAGAGAGAGAGAGAGAGAGAGAGAGAGGAAAAGAGGGAAAAGGGAGAAAAGGAAGAGGGATAGAAAATGATGTATGACGTTGTCGTGATGTTGAAAAAAAAATGAAAATAAATACATAAATAAAAACAAAAAGGAGGAAATAAAAAAAAACCGAAAGAAGAAGGGGAGAGAGAGAGAGTGTACGTCTACGTCACATTCTCGATATAGATTTTATTGAGGGATAAACTCGGGATACGTGACGGCTCATTACCCAGTTTCGTTGGCGGACGAACGATGAGTGGTGTGGTCACCCTTTAACGGTGCACAGAACGTGCGCGCGCGCCTATACGCGTATACAGAGAGGGACAGACGGACAGAGAGAGAGAGAAAGAGAGAGAGAGAGAAGCTTAGTATAGTGGACACACATCAGAGCGTAAAACCCTTCACGATGGGTGTTTGCGATCTCTGTAAAGCATCACCCATGTGTTTCCGAGCGTAGCCCTTGGTCAAGCATTCGCATTATAAAACCATAAACCGTAGCATTCTCGCGAGCACCAACCACTCGGCTTTCGAGCCATGTGTCAGGCAGGCAGGCACTCGTTTTTCACAAAAATTGCCATCTCGTTTTCCTCCCTTCATTTCGTTCTCTCATTCTCTCTCTTTTTCTCTCTCTCTCTGTCTCTTTTTTTATGGTATTCGTAGAATTCGGTCCGTTCGAGAACATCGATATACTATAGTGAAAAGGGTGGTCTGACAAAAATTGAAAAAAAGGAAGATAGGAAAAAATATATATTTCTATATATATGATTGGGTCTAAATGTTTGCTCTTGATCGTTCAAAGAGATGATCACCCTTGGTAATCTTCAAAAGGATTACTACGATACGCCTTTCCCGGATAGAAAACAGATTCCCTGTCATCCAGTAGAAATATTTTTCTTTCTTTCGAATCTTTCGTAGAAAAATCGGTCGGATGGCGAGAGAAAAAATTTTTCTATAATCCCCGATATCCGATTCCTCTCTTTTAATCGAGATCATATCGAGAGGAGCCATACATTGATTTTTTTTTTTCGTTCTTTATATTTATTTTTCTTTTTTCTTCTTTTATATGTTATATGAAGGTAATGTATTCTATGATCTAGAAAGCGATCGAGATTACCGATTATGATCGTTGACAGTTCGAGATTCTCTCCGATGCAAAAGAATGATAAATTCCAGAGCAAGGTAGATATATACGAAGTTTTTTTATGTATATATATGCATTTATACGTGGTGTACGTGTATATGTGTGTGTGTTGAGAATTCCTTTGTTAGAGAAAAGACAAATTCTTCTTTATGCTTTCGTGGTAGGCCAAGTTGGATAGAAGAATCAGATTTTCGATAGAAAAAGAGAGAAAGAGATACGAATAAGAAAAAAAAAAGAAAAAAGAAAAAAGAAAAGGATGCTGTAGGAAGGAGGTTAATCCTCCTCCGTCGCCTCTCAAAAGAAAGATTCGTGTGCTAGGTGAGAGGGTGAATAGAATTAATATCTAATTGTTGCTGGAACGCACGATCTCGATGAAGAGAACGAGAAGGAGGGGGAGGAAGAGAAGGAGGTGGTGGTGGTGAAGATGAAGGAAAGAAAAAGAGAGAGAAAAGAAAATAAAAGGAGAAAAGGAGGTAGGACAGGACGCTTTTTTTTCGGCGACTCAAAAGGCTACCCGAACGAAGAATGGTAGTCTTAACTAACTATAGACTCCTTGGACGACATAATCTCTATCCTAACATGCGAAGCGAGTGTGTTCTTTGCCGCTAAGTACACATTCAAGCACGCTCCTGCTCTCTCTTCGCGTTTTACTTTCTCTCTCTCTTTCTCTCTCTTTCTTTCTTACTCACTCAGTTTCGTTCACACACTCTTTATTCCTCTCCTTTTATCGTGTGTTTCATATGTGCCGGTTAATACGGGGGTGTGCACTCATGGTGAAGCGTATATGTGTAAGATAGAGGAGGGAACGACTACGAAACACGCTAGAGAGTATGTATTTGTATGTGTATGTGTGTAAGAGAGTAAGAGAGAGAGAGAGAAAGCTCTGATCTTTATGAGTCACCGTCATTCGGATAAAAATACCAGGGCGCTTGTACAAACAGTTACCCTTCGGGTGTCTTCTCGAACGTCAACGCCATATCTCGGACAGGTTCACACGGCACTCGACCAACCAACCAGGTGGCTTCACCTGAAAGACGCGAGAGTTCTCTTTTTTATTTTTATTATCATTATTATTTTTCTCTTTTTCTTCTTTCTTTTCTCTCTTTTTCCTTTATTTCTTCATATTTTCATTCTGCATTACCATCACTTTTATTCGACAAATAGATCGCCGTGATTCTCTCTCTCTCTCTCTCTCTCGCTCCCTCTTTTTCTTTATTGCATGGGATATTATATTTGCACGTATTTTTATTTCTAGTATCGTGAAGTCTCGGTTACGAGAATCTATAAATAATAGACTTTCTAAAGTAGAACTTTACGAGACAGGCTCTATATAAATTTTAAGGAAGTATAGTTATACATTTATTTAGCGATTGTAAAGAATGAGTTACTGAGTGCTTGAGTAAGTGAATGAGTGACTGAAAGAGAGAGAGAGAGAGAGAGAGAGAGAGAGAGCAAGAGAGAAAAAGAGGAAGAGATTCAGGTAAACGCTGTCATAAATTCGCAAGAAGGTCGTCCGCTGTTTGACACTAATACTAATGATCGTTCATCGAGTAGAATAAACCGATACAAAGGTGATGTGAAAATCGGTGAAATTGAGCAGAACGGATATATTCGGCGTTTGGTCCTTTGAGAGACGACTTTCCGGTTGGCTGACTCTAACGTAGAGATTCAGTCGTCTCTCCTATCGTATTTAATGATAGAAAATGACGGTTTATGAGTCTACCGAAAAGAGATTTTGATTTATATTTCGTAAGTACGTTACTGTCGTACTATAGGAACGTTCCCTTTTTCAACTTACCCCTCTTTCCTCTCTCTCTCTCTCTCTTTCTCTATCTACCTCCCCCTTTACTTATCCTGGTTCCTCCTCTGTTTTGACGTTTCGTTGTTGAAAAGGTGTTGCCAGTGAGATCGTGCTCACTGATTCAAATCGGAACATTCCGTGTGACACTTTTGAATATCGATTAATGCCTCTCTCTCTCTCTCTCTCTTTCTATCTTTCTCTCTATCTCTGTCTCTATCTCTCTCTTTGTGACGATCGACGAGTATTCCACGATTCGTACGGTATTTCAACGATTCGTTAGATTCTCTTACTCTCTCTCTCTCTCTCTCTTTCAGTCAGTCAGTCACTCACTCACTCTCTACAATCGCTAAATAAATGATACGCCGGCGTTGCTTTTATACGAGCTAGCGAACGAACGAGTTTGATCGATAAATTTCGTTTATTTTCGCGTACGCACTCGTAGTTGCTGGTCTGCTGTATCGAATTAAATACTCGTCTGGACCGGTCGAATATCGGTACAACATCTGCGAGCAATTTCCGTTTGGCGAAATATACACATATATTTATTTATTTATTGGCGTACTCGCGTTTCCCATAACGTTGTATCATCCGTAGGATAGTACGCGCGTGGCTCGATCATTGGCTATTAAAGGAAAAAAGAGGAAAAGAAAAAAGAAAAAAAAGGAAAGGAAAGGTAGTGGCTTGGCATGCGCGCGTGTTATATGTGCATGCGTGCATATGTGTGATATGCAACTCTTGCGAACGATAAATTTGATTTCGACGGTGATTAAGCGTAATTATTGTTTTATTACGACATGGCCGTCGTTCTATCGCGTTTGGTATCGAAATCTTGCTGAAGGGGGCAAAAAAAAAAAGTAAAAAAGGAAGAATAAAAAAGAAAAATAAATATAATAATTTTCCGCGTTTCCGTGATACAAGCTAATAAAGTTGCACTCGCTAATTTTCTAGGACTCTCTCTCGAAAGAGAGAAAGAGAGAAAGAGAGAGATGTTTGTTATAGGGTGGCCCGATTTCGAAGGGGTCGTTCGTCGGGTCACGAAACCACCTACGGCGAAGGAAATACGCTTTTAGACCTTTGGGGGCGTTTAGATTCTAATCTAATAAATACTTCCTTGGTAGGCCTTTCGAAGGGTGAAAACTCAATGAGTTAACGTTTCCTGGGTAAACCGACAGATCTTTTTTCGCCACCTTTTCTACTTTTTATCCTTATCCATATCATTTCTTTTCTTTTTCTTTTTCAGATCACGTCTGTCTTAGATCGTGGCTAAGGTTATGCTCTTTGATCTTTGCGATGATTAGAAGTTTATCTATTTTTCTTTTTCTTTTTTTTTTTTACGAGTGCGAAATAAAAACTATAGTTCGAAGCGCATAACACGATATAACTCACATTCTTTAAAGGGAATGTTCGACGGGCATTAACTACTTGTTCATTAATTTATCGATTTTAACGTTATCGCTTATCGTATTGAACTGTGTTAAATTTAATTCGTTATATTCAGTTTGGTTAGACGTATAAATTTTGTTCGTGCGAAATCGAAAGAAAAGTGAAAAGAATGGGAAAAAGAGACGGCGGGAGGGTGAGTGGGGATGATTGGGATAAAGAAAGAAGGTGGAACGTTAAAAGCACGTATAATGATAACACGAAGGTGAAGATTTATAGCCAATCGGCGAATTGCCGTGGCGATCGATCGATCGCCATTAGAACGATCGATGCACCGTAAGACATTACAAGGTTCAACCATTATGTTCGCTTTATTAGAAAGGTGTATCGTTGAGACGAGCTTTACTCTTAAATCACTCCGTGCAATTTTTTTTCTTTATTTTTTTTTTTTTTAATTTTATTGTGCTTCCTTTCGTCGAGTTTTCTCTTTTGACCGCACCCACGATAGATATAATTCAAAGACTACGAGTTGGTTTCTTCCCTTTCCCTTTCTTTCTCTCTTTCTTTCTTTCTTTTTATTTTATAGATCTCCGTCTGTCTCAAACAACATGACGCTCTAAAGTCACGATTTTGCAATGAACTTAGCGTTGCGTATATATATATATATATATACGTGTGTATTTCGCCTGTCAGTAGTATATACTTATCGAATTATCGTTTACGTAGATACGTTGTAATTCTATGGAAATTTCTTTATATCTTGAATCCATTTACGAAGTAAGGATAAATGCACCGGATACGCGTAACTTCGTAAGATTTCTTCATGGTCCCGTGTAATTGAAGATAATATCTGTCGTTCGTGAAATCGAACCTAGATCTATCTGTTCATTGGTATTTACTATAGTAAATGATTAATGTGAAGTAGAAAATGTTTTTCTGATTTACATTAAACGAGATTATCTAACGAGATCGTTATCGATTATATCGTAGTCTGTTTGATCAAAATCATTAAGTCTTATAAAATTAATTCCGAACGATCGAGTGAAACGAAAATTTTTGAAGTTTTTATGAAATTAATCGTCGAAGTAATTTCCATTTTTATTTGTCAATTAAATGACGGAAAAAGAAAGTAAACGATTAAAACGCGTTTACATTCAAATCCTCTTCCTCCTCTTCCTCCTTTTCTTCCTCCACAGCGGTTTGTCCGGAAATTGCGTTTTTGTAATGCCTCCGTGCAGGGAAACCACACACGGGCTGACTCCCCATCAAAGTGAGAAAGAAAAGAGAAAAGCGAAAGTGGAAAAAGCGTTGTTCTCGAGGCACCTTTCGACTCCGCGTGAAACAATAAGCACTTTCGTTGTAAATAGAAGACAATGAGCGAGCTCGATACGAAGACCGTGTAATTTTGGTCCTGCGGCACCCAATGAAAAGTACAAACGGGTAGAGTGTACGAAGGGGTCAAAAGATGAGCGTTCTCCCTTTTAAATATATACACACATATATATATATGTGTGTATGCATATATACATATATATACATGCACGTACATGTGTGTATGTATATATGTGATGGTCACACGTCGCACGTCGTTGTTGCTATAAAATAGTCACGTGTCCCTTGCACATACACGAGGATCTTCCAACGTTCCCCTCTCTTTCTCTCTTTCTCTAACAAACTGATGCCTGAATAGCCTCTATGGTGTTTCGAAAGAGAGATGCTCTCACGATGGGGTAGAACGTACCTAGTACTGACCCGATATAGCGTGACGCGTTCCAAGTGATGACGACGCCCGACAATGACGATGATAGTGATGGTAATACTGGTGGTGTAGTAGTAATGGTGTTGGTGGTGGTAGTGGTGTGACCACCGTTCTCTCATTAACGAGTAACATCGATTCCATAGCACGCCTACCCAGCACTCTTTCTACCTGAGCTTCATCATAGTTTCTTCCTCACGCGTGGCAAAAACGGCACTCTACTCAATTAATCGTAGCCGACACCGTGGGATACTTCCTACTACTACTTTTCTTTTTTTTCCTTTCTTTCTTTCTCTTTTTTTTTCTCTTCGACTAACGCGGTTTTTTCTTTTCTTTTCTTTTCTTTTCTTTTCTTTTGATTCTTGTTTTTTTTATCCTCTTTCATCTCGATAACGACGATGTTAATTTGAATTTGATTAACTCGAATTCACGGATAATGGATCCTTCGATTAATAGATCGCTCGTTATATTTCATAATCTCGTAAGATTTATCCTAGCGACAACATAAGAAGGATTCGATTCGTTTATTCGCTGCAGGTAGTAGAAAGGTAAAAGGATCGAGCTCAGGGATCGTGTGTTTCGAGCGTCGAACTAAAAATGACAATGACATTGACGAAAAGTTGTACGGGGGAAGAAAAAAAAAAGGAAGAAAGGAAGAAAGAAAAAAAAATCGTATGAGGAGTTGGTGGACACAGACCTGTTCTTTTTCTTTTTCCTTTTTTTTTTTTTTGGGAGAATGAATGGAAGGGGAGAGGGAGCAAACCGAAAATGAAACCTCTTTAGCGTATTCTATGGGACAATGTCCCAGAATCGATGTTCTCAATGCGTAGCACCTACACGTAACTCTGTTTAAAATGTCCTGTGAAACATATACGTACACGTAAAAAAAGGAGAGATAGATAAAGAGAGAGAGAGAGAGAGAGAGAGAGAGAGAGGCTGTATATGTATATATATATAAAAGAGAGAGAAGAGACACAGACGTGCCCGTGCAAACATCGAGAGGGTGAAACGGTGACATAAACACGAGCAGGATTTTTCTATGGCCGGTTCGGTGGCTCGAAAAAAAAAGAGAAAAAGACAGAGAGAGAGAGAGAGAGAGAGAGACAGAGAGAAAAAGAGAGAAAGAGAAAAGGGAGTCGTAGTCGATAAGCATCTCGGCTCCTGGGCCACTCCGCTCGTTTATCACCTTTTTATCGTTGCGACGTGATTACCTGGCTGCACTCGACGTTAATTTACATTTCCCGACTTTCTGTCTGTCTCTCTTTTCTCTCTGTCTCTCTCTGTTTCTCTCTTTCTCTCTCTCTCTCTCTCTCTCTCTCTCTCTCTCTCCTTTCTCTTTCTTCCTCTCTTGTAGTCCGCTTGGTAAGTGAAATCGAAAGAGCTAGTCGCATATAATCTCGTTTTGTTTTATGATCTACGCGGAAAAACGCGTAGGGGTTGCAACTACTACTCTCTTGATAGTAGTATATCTATCTCTATCTCTCTATTTCCTCTCGTTTTCTCCTTTCACAATTTACTTCGTATTTTCGTAGGCTATTAACTTCGCGTAGGACGTTGACGGTATCGTGAATCAAGAGTTTCGTAGTCGTAATTAAAATTTTAACGCCCTAATGATTCTCTCTTTTGGTCTCGCACGATTCCTATCCCGACCGAAAGACATAGCACATGCATACGCACACATAAACGTTTATAAATACACATAGAGACGTCGTTATCTATGGCTAGCTTTTAACGAGCGTTATGTCGTTTTATTTGATCGGTGTAACAGACTATTCGGAATTTAACTTTGTATTTTGCGAGTTTTCAAAAAAATCTCTTTCTTCTCTATCTCTCTCTCTTTCTTTCTCTCTCTCTCTCTCTCTCTCTCTCTTTATGTTTCTCTGTCTTTCTCTTTCTCTTTCGAGCGAACGCCAACTGATTTACGATTCCATTAACGTGCGTTACGAGCATCGAATAGGGTAGACAAAATCAAATAGGATTATAAACGGATAAAAAGGTCAACGTTTTAGATCTTCTAACGAAACGAACACACGCGTGCCTATCTAAGATATTGAGAGTCCTAAACTCTAAGAGAAAATTGTCGTCACGACGGGATACAAAAGCCAGCCAGCAAGCCAACCAACCAACCAACCAACCAATCGCATTATCCTCGAGTAGGCGCCTGTTTTAGGAAAATCGTCAACGATTTCTCTCGATTTCCTCTCCTTCTCCTCTCCATCCCTATTTCCTTTCAATAGAAAGGGAAAGAAGAAGAGATAGAAAGTTAAAGAAAGATGGTCGTTCGTTCTATCGCTGCCGTTTTCCGTTCCGTTCGACTGCTTGAAAAATGCACGGCTCGTCGCTCGTCCCTCTCGACGTTCTTGGCCGTTTCTCGGTCGACGTGAAAAATCGACGCGCGAGAATTCTGACATCTCGCGATTTGTCAAGCCTTCTCCTCTTCTCTCTCTCTCTCTCTCTCTCTTTTTCTCTCTCTTTCGTTCTATCTGTCTCTTTATCTCTATCTTTTTTTCTCATACATATAGATACGTATGTATCCCACGTATTATATACACACACACACACACACGATATACATACTCAAATGTATGAAGGAAAGGAACAAGACAGTACGACTTTTGATTCCCTCTTTTTTGTTGTTTCTCTCTCTTTCTCTCTTTCTGTAGCGACGTATCAATATCATCAACATACGTATAAAGACGAGAATTCACGAGAAGATAAAAGGGCGTCGTACGCTTACACATACATACATACATACATATATACGTACATATATACACCGGGGAGTTTTGGGTTTCAAAATGATTGGGGTGAAATTGGGGTAAGCCGATACCGTCGTACCCTTCGCCGTCGTCTTCTTCAACGACGAGTCCGAACTACGAGACTACTTTTTCTACCGTCAATTTGGACGTTTCTCCTTCCACGCACATGTCAATCGTGGAAAGAAAAGAATTTAGAAATCGTGCTTTTCGAAAGCTATCAGAAGATATCTCTCTCTATCATTCATTCTCTTCGAACGAATAAGATGAAGAAAATAGTATCGTAAGATAAGAACAGCCTTTCTCTTGTTGAGTAGTAGCCAGTTCTGGCTTCGTGTTTCACCTGGGAACGAATCGATCGATCGATTCGAACTCGGACGAATTCAACCCCTCCTTTGCTTACGTTCTTTTGACCGTACACTCTCTTTCTCTTTTTCTGTCCATCGAGAGAATTCTTCTTCCATTTCTCGATAAAATGAAGATGGACAGCGTCCACGTGTCGAAACGTTGCCATCCAATCCCCAAGTTCCAATTTGTTTCGCCACTCGTTTTCGTTCTATAGATCGTTCGAAAAAGAAGACGAGGAGAGGAGAGGAATAGTTAGACATAGTAGTAATAGTAGATACTTACTTTCTAACCCACCGTATACGTACATATATATTTAAACACACATATATATAGATACGTGGCACCCTCTAATACGAAAACCCCTTTGATGCTTCGTTCCGCGGATTGACGAGCGTCAATTAGCCATACCCGAATCGTCTCGGTCAAGACAAGAGAAACCAAGCTTGGAACACGTTCTCTGCGGTGAACTCGTCTCACGGTGCTTAGAATCACACGAGCTTTAGCCTTCCTAGTGGTCAACGTCATCGTCATCGTGGCTGCTTATCTCGTTGTGCTACGCCGATCATCGACGATTCTCGTTGTCCTTGTGTGTTCACCGTGGTCGATCGACATTGTTCAAAGATAGAGATGGATAGATAGGTAGAAAGAGAGAGAGAGAGAAACTGTTGTTTGACCGGTCACCACCGTTCCAACCTTCCTCCATTCTGTGGGAATTGACCAGTGGTCAGTTAAGTTTACCTCTTGATCCGACATTGACGAGCGTGTTAAACAAGAATATACGAATCTTTTCTAGTTTGTCTATTGTTCTCTTTCGATCTTGTTTCTTCTTTTCAATGAATCCTCCACACGTGGTTCGATACTTATAGAAAACGTGGATTTTATGCTCGAAAAGACACGTCTGTATATAATATATATATATGTATATATAACAACGCCTTATTCGGGTTTTCTGTTATAGATATATTTACGTGAAATTAAAAGGAATACGTGATTTGTAGCATTTTATTATATCGTTGTACGAGTTATTAAAAAAAAAAAGAAAAAAGGAAAGAAAAAGAAAGAAAAAAATATGTGAAATCTATTTAACAAAGAACCTACCTACCTCTCCTTGTTTTTCATTGTTAAGAATACATTTTCTTTTAAAGAATACATTGATTTATATTATTTCGTATTATGTAGTGAGTTACGCTTATATTGCGCGAGTAATGGAAATTTGTGTAAAATTTATTGCCTTTAGAAATTATCAGAAAAAATCATTCGCGTCACCTCGATATATTTCGAGAGGGTTTGGAAAAAATGGTCTGTCTGTTTTCCTCGTAAACAAATGTTAGTTCGTTCGGTAACGGAAGAGAGACATTCAATTCCACGTGAGATATCTGAATAGCAGGCAATTACGCATGATGTATGAAGGGTGAGCTAGCATATGTATATTTTTGTCATTTTCACCGGGGTCCGAATTTGAATGTCATCTTCTTCTCTCGGTTCTCCGACTCGTTCTCCTCATCCTTCTCAATTTATTCCAACACTAGTATGAGAAAGCGTTATGGTTTGACAGGGTGATTTGCATTTCCCGTAAAAAGAGTAGGTATGTAGATATTGCAGATATACGTTTTAGTTTCGCAAGTCACACTCACTGTGTTCCATCGTTGATAAATCGTTTCTCTACGATTTTTATCGAAAGCTTTTTTGAAAGATCTTTCGACGATCCTCGAAATCTTAAATCTTTATCTCTTTCTTTCTTTCCTTTTCGTGCATATAATTCTAGAATTTACAATCTCAACTTGCAGGATATACTGGTAGATACATATATTTTTATTCGTCGCGACGAATCATTTTTCGAGATCGATTTAATCGATATTTTGCCAAGGTCGAAGATATACGATATTTCAAATCTTTTTTTCTCTTTTCTTTTTTCACTTTTAGAATATTTATTTTGGTCAATATCGAAACTAGTGTATATCTGTTCGTGTACGTGTATATGTATGTGTGCGTGTATGAAATACGGAAGAAACTAAACGTTTAATGCAGTCAGTCCGAGGGGCAAAGTCAGTAAAAGTGTGTACGCAAGCGATGACAGGCGTCTACACCGTATACGTAATATTTGCATGGGAAATTAAACGTCTGTTTGCCCAAGCTGGCGAATGTCCTCCGTTTGCGAGAAGAGATCGAATAGCTTCGTAGCCGTAGGCGGCACTCTAGGAACTCTCGTATGGGAGTTAGCTCTGATATATATATATATATTCACGAACGAATATAGGTACTACATATCGTGAATTCTGGATCATCCTTATACACTTATACACAGGCAACTGGTAGTCGGTTTATATCGCATTCTCTCTGATCCTCTTGCTTGCATTTGATATTGGTATCTCTCTCTCGGTCATCGTTTAGATTTTAAATTCGATGTGTCATCATAGCTATCATTTACCATCATTTCATTTTTTATATTTCAATAATTACGTTATTATCGAATATTTCAATAATTACGTTATCGAAGAATTCATATTCGTCTGTTCAATAAATATTAAATTTCGTTGCGTCCTATATGAATGGATATCCGATAAATCTCATACTTGGAAGGAAAATATTTCGTTGGTTGATAGAAAATTAGATTTACATGGGACGAAGAAGGCTCCCGTCTTTGTATCGTTCGTTGAATATTTTTCTTTTCTTTTTTCTTTTTCTTTTTCTTTCATATATCCAGATATTATAAATTTTAGATAGAAGGGGGATACGATGATACACATGAGGTTACTCTGTCGCTAAGGCAATGTCGGAGATTCCATTGAAAAATCGTCCTTTGATCTCTTAAAGTCGGACCCTATTGAACGAGACTGAGTTTCCTCGAGATTAACTTAGGGGATTACAATTATGCTTATTAGGAAGGATGTCTTTTTCTCTCTTTCTTCCTCTTTCTCTTTGTCTCTGTCTCTTTCTATCTCTTTTTCTGTGTGTAAGGTAAAAAATCGAGTTTGGAATTATCTACGTAGATTCAATCACGAACAACGAGAACTGTGTTCTTTCAAGCTGGGTAGCAAAACTGGGTAGAAAAATCTTTTAATAAACGTAATAATAGAATCGTTAGAATAAGGAGAATGAAATCTTTAGAGGAACGGTGTATGCAAAACGTTAGAAATGCAAACGAAATTTATATGCATTTTACATGCGACTCTTTGTCCACTCGTTTTTTACCGATACAAGTTTCTATGCTGCATAGACAGAGAAAGAGAAAGAGAGAAAGAAAGGAAAAATAAAAAAAGAAAAGAAAAAGAAATAAGAGAGGGTTGGCAAAAGCGTCACGACAATCCGGACATCGGCATTACGAACTAGTCGTCTACTATTTACCCTCGTAGTTAAGGCTACCCCATAAAGATTCAGATAGCCGAGGAAAAGGCACACCCTATGGATATAAAGCAACGTTTTGTAGCCAGGCTTAAAAGGGCTCCGGTGGTTCAACGCTAACTGCGCTACGACAGGTTGGATGAAAAAGTTCTTCTACCGGTTTTTAACCCCTCCCCGTAACCATCCTTTCTCCTTTCAACATCGTCGTAGCTAAGAAATGAGGGTTAGCCTGTTACTCCTTAAAAAGTCTCTCGCAATATTCTTCCCCACCGTCTTTACCACCATCGTTCTTCGTTCTTTACTTTAATCGATTTAAACCGATTTGAATTCTTCCCAAAGAAGTTCTTTCATTCCTTTCTTTTTTTTTTGCTTCGCTTCTCTTTCTTTTCCTTTCTCTTTTAAAAGGGTTGAAAGTAGTTCTCTAACGATGGAAAAACGTCAGCTGTGGTCTAACAAGCTTCCTGGTATGTGTATTTTACTATTTCCGTAAATCGTATCCCATAAAAAAAAAAGAAAGAAAAAAAGAAACATTACAGATAGAGATCAATTTGGGGTTGGCAAAGTACAACGAATGTTCTCTGCGAACTGTTACATGCTTGCTATCTTATGTTCTATTATAGTGAATACAAGTAGAAAGAGAAACGGAGAGAAAGAAAAAGATTATTATTAGATAGAAAGTATCATCGTAATAATTATTAATTATAACAACGTTCTTCGTAAAAATTACGTTAAGAGAAAATTACAATTTACTCGTAGAACGTACTGTCGAAGATATTCTTAATTAAAACTGTGCCGTGTAAATTCTAATGCGAGAGAGATACGATGATCTTTCTACGAAATCGAAGAAGAACACCTTGAAAATTGTATTGAAAACGTTTCGTGGTGATTAATCGTGCGAATGGGAGAAGATAGGGAAAGAGAGAAAAAGAGAGAGAAAGGTTTTAAGGGTGTGTACGAATATGAGCGCGACAGGTTGTCGTCAACGTGCGAGAACGCGTTGCAAAAGGGTTGTGTTCCAACCCTTCCGTTGGCCAGCAAACCAACACCACCAATACCAATTCGTGTCTGACATTCTGTGGATGTTGGAATTTGCGCGACAGCATTTTTAATCACGCGAGCATTTTAGCGGCACGGTTTCCTCCACGCTTTAATATAGGAGCAATGCGGTTATGCATAGTGATGAGAGAGAGTATACGAAAGAGAGAGAAGGATAGAGAAAGAGAGAGAGAGAGAGAAGGAGAGAAAGTTGAAGTGGCAGTAAGCGTGAAATGCTCTGGCTAAAAACTCCATCTGTAGGCAAATTGCTTAATTACTTACGATATTGCGGGGGTGTCGTCGGCCAGAAATACGATGCAGGATCAGACAGAGAGAGAGAGAGAGAGAGAGAGAGAGAGAGCGAGAGGGATGAAGGGATAAATAGAGAGGAGAGAGAGAGAGAGAGAGAGGACTGGTCCTTGGTAGTTTCGGCAAAACCGATTTTAATCTCTGCGAATTCGAGTCTCGTTAAAGGAGAAATTCAATTGCGCCAAGTGCGATTGATTAAGTTCAGGAAACGATTCGATGGACTGCTCTGAAAATTGAAAAGAAGAATCTCGATTCGTTGGGAGTCTGAGAGATTCTTCTTGCGTCTCGGGCTTTAGAAGATTGAAAAGAGAAAGAAATAAAGAAAGAAAGAAAGAGAGAGAGAAAGAGAAAGGAAGAAAGAAAGAAAGAGGATAAGAGAGAAAGAAATAGAGAAAGAGAGAGAAGATTGCACGTTTTTCTCGTTAAATGGAGAAAGAATTACGCGAGCACTGGTGGAAAAAATGAATTAAAGCCCTACGTTGTAAAGATGAGAAACAAAGCTTCTTCTTCTCTCTCTCTCTCTCTCTCTCTTTGGCTTTTTCTTTTTCTCTCTTGGGAGACCCTTGCTCGAGTTTTACGTGCGCGTTTTTCCGTAACTCCTTTTTTATCTCGCATTCCCTTTGTGGTCGTCCCGTTTTAAAATTGACGCGTCTACGTGCGTTTCTCCTCACCGCGTACCACGCAAGAAACGCTTCCGTAATTTCACCCATTTCTCTCTCTCTCTTTTTCTCTTTTTCTCTCTCTCTCTCTGTCTGTCTTCTTTCTCTCTTCCCTTTCCTTCTTTCCCATACCTTTTACAATCGGCTGCACTGTAAAGCTCGGTTGTTCTATCGTTTCAGTAACGTTACGATGTAAGCGAGGCAAGTTTAACGCGAAACGTTGGCGACGAGCAAACTTTGTTTTCCATCGCGGTTTAATGGAAAGTATCGAATTTTCTCTCGTTCGCGTAAAACGTACCATGCATATATCTGTCTGCTGCTCTCTCTCTCTCTCTCTCTCTCTCTCTCTCTCTCTCTCTCTCTCTCTTTCTCTCTCTCTCTCTTTGTATGTATGTGTGCGTATATGTATACGTATATATGATCGTTGGAAAATTCTATGCATTCATGAGAGCTCGTAATACAAGCTACCGATTCGATACCAACGTGTATTACTTCGCAACGACACACACACACATGTATATATATACATGCACGCACATGCATATATACCTATATATTCTATGTAGCTTTATATTTCTATGAAGGTATGAATAACGTTATCGAATTTTTCGCAACATTTTCCAAAGTCATTAATTAACCGTAACGAAACTTTATGCAGACGACGATAACGTTAAGAAATATCTTCGATATACTATACATGTATGTATGTATGTATGTATGTATGTATGTATGTATGTTTGCATGTATGTACGTATCTTTACTAATATGTGTGATACATCGAAGCGAATAACAAATAGCATACGATTTTATTTTTTTTATATGTTGAGACATGTTTCTTGATGCTATTGTAAATGAGAAGAATAATAGAGTAAAAGTGTGTGAGAGAGAGAGAAAGAGAGAGAGAGATGGAAATGGTTGAACGATTTAGGTATATCATCGTTACATTATTATTCCCTTACAAGGATGTTGTAGTTTCTATTATTCAAACTACTTCTCTATCTCTATTTCTCTCTTGTTCCTTATTCAAAGTCTCTCGTTGTATATATATAGTAGCTTAATGGTGCCCGAAGCAGCTGCATCACCTGCTGCGAATAACCGTAGATACATTTTCTGTCCTTTTGTCGAGATCACCCGTCCCGGAAGTTGTCGACAATGAATAGATAGTTCGCGTAGCTATGGAAAGCTTCGTGGTTGAACGATTACGATTGAACATAGACCAACGTATAATATCGTTGGTCTATCGTAGCATGATCAAGCAGAGCAACATCATCAACCTTAATTAACACTCTGATATTTCTAATCGCCTGAAGGTATCTAAAGGCTTTCGTATTCTCTTCAATATGGAAACATTCTTGTTGTTGGTAATATTATTCTATGTAATGTTGGGTATTGTTCATCAGATATGCTTTTATTAGTTATAGTTAGATATGCTTATATTAGTTAATAGAAGGAGAATAGTTATTTCCTGATTTAATGCGCGAGAGAGATATTCGTTCTCTTTTCTGACGATTGAAGGTAAAGGGTGAAGATGATCCTTTCGCGTCTGCTTCTTTCATGTGTTGTAATCGCAAACGATCGCATCGATATCGTTAAAAACGTTTTAATATATATATATATGCACGTGTATGCGTTGCGTATATATTTTTATATGTACGTATATACGTATATATATATATATGCGTTTGCTACGCTCGGATTTTTCCAGTGAATTTCTAGCCCTTGACCTATGAGCTCTCCGAGAAATATTTTCATAGAAATGTTCCAGGGAAATGACATTGAACAGAGGAATGGAAAAGACCGTAACTTCCCCCTCAACACCCTCTACCCACCCCTTCTATCCCCTTTTGGAATATTCAACCACCTATAAGCCGTAGACCTGTGCCTCGTTGTTGTCTCCTCGTTTCTCTCTCTATCCATTTTTTCTCACCCTCTTCCCTCCCTCTTCGTTCATCTCGTTCCTCTTTTCCTTATCCAGAAACAGGATGCTCATTACGAAAAAGGGGTTTGGAAGGGGAATGCGAGAGAAGCACCGATGCCAGCGACGAGAAACGGTAATTGTTTTTAATCACTTCGGGGCTTCGTAGGCATCGTTTCGACGAACGCGAAAGGGGTCGAGGATGTTAGAGAGAAAAAGAGAGAAAGAGAGAAAGAAAGAGAAAGGGAGAGAGAAAAGAGAATAAAGGTTGATCTCTCTCTCTCTCTCTCTCTCTCTCTTGGTCTCTGTCTCTCTTTCTTTTTTCGCTTAATATCATCGCACTTCTTTAACCCTCACCCGGAATATCCTTTTCCATCGGAGCACGACCTCAGATTTTTATCTTTTCGTCGAGTAACTTCCCCTCGACCATGGTCAGATTTATTTCTTTAATCCTTCGAAAATAACAGAACACTTTATACGTTTGTTTCTGTTTTATTTTCTTTTTATTTTATTTATTTATTTATTTTTTAATTATGATTACGAGTGCGATATGTAAAGGAAGTATTCTCATTTTTTTCTTTTTATTCCTCCCTTCTCTATATCTCTTTCTTTCTTTTTCTCTGTAATCATTTAAATTGTTGCATGCAAACCTATTTAAACATTCGTTTACTCAACAGTCGATCCTACCGATTCGATTCGATTCGATTCGATTCGATTTCCAATTCAGTCGGTATCACCCCTCTCATTCTGGCTCGCATTAAAGCCACGTGGCTAATTCGAGGTATCTCGTCGATTATATCCTGCGTACTTTTCTCAATGATTTCGACGTTTTTTCTTTTCTCTCTCTTTCTCTCTCTCTCTCTCTCTCTCTCTCTCTCCTTCCTTCTCTCTTCCTTATTCATAAACATAAATGTTTATCAAACGAATAATAATATAGGAAAGGTTAAACCAACGATGACCCAGTAAATCGTGTATATTTAGTATCATAACTACGTCGTACGTGTTTACATTAATTTCTCGGCTGAATGTTGTAGGAGAATCGAAGTATTACTTTAGTGCTAATACGAAAGGAAAAGTCATACATAATTTGTGTTAGTTGCATCACCATTACGTTATTACGCCTATTGGTAATTATTTGATTCCGTATTAGCTACGTGTGTAAGTACTTACCTTTGTCGCATAATAGTTTGTCCACCGTATATAACCTCGACATAATTGCCGATTACATTTGAACGCTCTCTCACAGGATATTACATTTATATACTATCTATATACATATACATATGTATATATTTATATATATATATATGTACAATGTACATACAAATTTATATATATATATGTATACAGGTACACATGTATGTACATACCGAATATAATATATTATGTGTGACAGTCTATGTACAAGTGTATAAATTCGTATTATCCTTTATGCAGATTGAAGTAATTACGATCGTAGCCAATGTGTAGAGGTCGACGAGCGCGTGAGAAAGCATTTAATACGAAATCCTCTCTAATCAAATATTCATAAGACGTTCGTAGAAAGGTAGGAAGATTTGCAATGGTAGAGTGGAGTCCTTGTGTTGATCGTAAAATTAGCAGGAGTATTTCGTAAATTATATCTATAGCTTTCGTATGGTACAATATGTTCTTTTTCTTTTTTGTTTTTATTCGCAAATACATATAATATTTTGTGTAACCAAAAAATGAAAAGAAAACAGATGAATATTCGATATTAATTTTTAAGTAAATATATTGCGTTTTGTTCAGCGTAACTGTTCTTTTCTTTCTTTTTTTTTTTTCTTATAAAAAATATAGATACACGAAAATACGTAAATATTCAGTTTATTTCTTTTTTTTTTTTTTGATATTATAAAATCTACAAGCTCGATGAAAGACATAATCTTCCTCTTAGTTGGTTACATTGACCAAGTAAAACGAAATACGACGAAACGCTCGAACGGCAAATTTGTTTCCCGAGGGAGAGAAGGAATTGTAGAGGAAGACGGTTTAAAGGGCTTTCAAGGGTGGTGGTGGTGGTGGTGGTGGTGGGTATTCTCGTAGTAACAACGACGCGATAATATACGTTCGGGTGGAACTGACAAACAAGCCTCGTAACGGATTTTACGTGCAAGGCAATTATCAGAGTTGTCAGGCAGTCGGTTTAACGCCTCCATTTATGTGCGTGTAAACGCGCGAGCAAAAGCGAGCTAGTGAGCAAGCGAACAAGTCGAACGGGAGTCTTCGAAACGTAACACGAATAGTAGATAGTATTGGTGAGCCAATGAAATGTAAAAGCCGGAATACATTAATCTAGGAGTCACACTCGTCGTCGTCGTCGTCGTCGTTGTTGTCGTCGTTGTGCTCGTTTCTAACGACGTACAACGACGCATTACAAAATAGTATTTTATAACAGACTAGAAGTATAAATTCAAAGCTCGATTCAAAGATTACAATATGTATTCTTGATTATCATCCCGCGGGATAGGAAGAGAAAGAGAGAAGAAAAAGAAAGAGTGAGAGAGAAAGAGAAAGAAAGATACGTGTGTTTGTCACGTGTTCATTGATTTTTTATAAGAAAAAGAAAATAAAGAACATGCATGGAAAAAATCTATACACATTTTTAACGCGATGAGGATCGTTAGTACATCGTTCGGTCTCAAAATTTCTCACGTTTCTCCAATCAAATCGACCGACGATAATTATTTTCTCGTAGTACTTGGACCTGGACGAGGAAAGAGAAAAAGAGAGAGAGAGAGAGAGACAGAGAGAGGTTTCCGATCGTAGAGCTTGTCTCAAACGTTTCCGCACGCTATTCGGCCGTTAGATCTATCGACGATTAAATATAACATAATAAAAAGAAACAGAGACAGACGGTTCTGTGTCTGCCTTTTGAGAAAATTCTTGGTTGTCCTATCACGGTTGGAGGGTGTGAGAAGGGAAGATTCGACGTGTCCTAATGGAATACAGAGTGCGACCTAATGCACGGTCTAAAGAATATCTAATTATCTAACACGTGACCCGACACGTGTGGGAAGCTCCCGCCGCTATTTTCTGATTCATTTATTGAGGCCGTCGAGGAAGCTAGAAATAAAGAGAAAGAGGAGGAGTAAAAGAGTCTGGCCTCTTCTCGCTATCCCCACCACACTCTCCACCCCTTCTCATTCGTGTGATATTTTGTAAAGTTTACTCGACCAAGCACGGCAGTGTGAAATGTATGCTCTATTATTAAAGTACTCGGCACGCGTGTATACCTGCGTGCTTCCATAGCTTCCATCGCGTTCAATACGGCACTTAGTCATTCCCAACGATAACCGTTCATTTTCTTTCGGCTGTACCATATCACTTAGAGAACCTTTTCCAATGTACCTTTTAAACCAATACCAATACCAAACGATTATAACAGGTATACGTTGATTAAACGCCATTATAGTCTAAAACTTGATTTAATCAAAAAAAGAAATGTAACGATTGATACGTAAGATTCATTGATACGTGATATTTATTCGAACCATCGTCGTAAAATATTATAAAAAGCGATCAATTTTATCTTCATTTTTATTTCGTTATATACACGTATAATTGATTTTCAGACATTCTTTCGAAAGTGTTCGATATGTTTAAAAAAAAAATATATATATATATATGGCTCTGAAACTTGGTGGGAATCATATTTGTATTCTTTTAGTCCTTACGCGCGTATCACGTGTATTTTCGATTCTACTTTAACAGAAGCTTTGAATTCGTCGGGGTAAGAACACTCGAAAGATGTCGTACGAATAGGTCGAGTACGTTTCCCATGATCCCTTTACCCTTAACGATATATATTATTTGTCATAGCTGCTACATATGTAGCCGTATAGCATACAATACTCTGTCGATCGACACGACAACCATTAAGGAAATTCAACGACTTCGTGACGCACTTTAATATTTACTATTACATCCCTCGAGTACTACTCTCTAAGAGTACGCGTATCGTGATACGCTCGAACGCCATCGTTCGCGTCAATATGCTTCGATCCTTTTTCGATATAGGGGAGTGGGGAAGGGTCAATGAAAGAAAGCAACGTAAAGAGTAAAAGAGAAAGAGAGAAAAAGAGAGAGAGAGAGAGAGAGAGGTGGAGGGTGAAGAAGAGAAGAGTGGTGAAAAAAGACAGGGGTAGTTACATGGCTAACGAGTGGAAGAGTCGTAAGTAGAGAACAGGCCGCGCGAATCGAAAGTAGAGTTAATTGATCGGAAGTCTTGAGGCTGCACGTGCCGGTTTCTCTTCATTGTAAAGAGCGTTGTGTTGTCTCCTCGAGACCGACGAATTCGTGCCGACGTATACTCGATATTACTCGTGAATAAATATACTCGATGAAAGTAGACGTAACGATCGATGTTATAAAATTAGCGATAATGCAAGCGTCATATACCCTCCCTCATTCCTTCTCTATTTATCCCTTTTTTTATTCGCATTACGAAAGATTAATCGTTGACGATATTAACGTGAATATCTTGTAGAAATCAATTTTGTATTAATTCGATTCTATTTTACTCTCTTATTATCTTTCATGGAAAGATAGATATTACGAAAAAAAGACGAAAAAGAGAATCCTCTAAATCGTTGTAAACGATGGTGCAAGTTAAAAAGAGAAAATACGCGATTGGGAGGGAAGAAAGTCGAGCGTTAACGCGATTGCCGGAGGATGAGAAGGAAGAGAAATTGGTGGTGGGAGAAGGAGAAGGAGAGGGGACAACGATATATAATCGAGTTTCCATTTTACTCCCGCGAGGAAGAGGACACGGATAGGAAGGAAGGAAGGTTCTCCCTGTTTTGTAATTGCTGGTATTTATAAGCGATACTACTGTAACATTGGAATATACACAGTGAAGCTTTTTACTAAACGGAATATGGTAATACAGGCAATGGCCCATATTGACATGAACGATGCTCGCCATTAACGTGCCCGCCTCTGGATGACTGTTTTTAATTTCCACGGCAAGTGAATTTCTGGCCGATGGCTAGGGTGGATATTGCCGCGTATCACTCATAATCACTTTTCTCTCGAAACGAGTTTTCGCTATCTACAGTAGTAGTACGTCCCTTACTCTCTTTCTCTCTCTCTCTCTCTCTTTTTCTCTCCATCGGTTATATTTTTTCCTCCCCCTTTTTTCTGTTATTTATTTATTCTTTTTTTTCATTTCTTCTTTCTTTCTTTCTTTTTCCTTTCCCTCCCGAACATTCGCCAAGCAATCTCTACAAAATATCAACACATCGAACGTGAACGTGTCGTTAGTTTATTTATTTTGTTTTATTTATTTGTAGTATTAATTACAAATATATATTGTAATTAATAATATAGATTTATTTATTATATATTATATTATATATTGTATTATTATATATATTATATATTATATTTACTTTATATTATCTAGATATTTATTTATTACAGAATTTTTTAATATCAATTAGAATTAGAACAAAACATAAATGAAATATATTTTCATTTAAATATTTCCAAGTTAGAATTTATGAGTTTACGTGACTATCTCTGAGCCTCGTAACGAAATGATCGATAACTTCGTTTTGTTCCACAATTAGATAAGTAATCAAGGGCCCTCGTAAATGCGCGTACGTGATAAAAAAAGAAGAGAAAAAGAGAAAAAAAAGGAAAAAAGTCATGTCTAACGTGCGTTAAGAGAGCAGCGGCGATGTAAAGTTACAAAAAAAAATGTACGACGAAATCTCAACGATGACGGTGCACACCAAATGTCATGTACTTGATAAAGCCCTTAAATTAATAAAAGCCCTATACTGGGTAACATTAATTTTCCAAAGATAGCGATCTTCACGGTGTCGTGGCAGTACACACAGCGGGATACTAATTTCATAGGACAAAAGGTGTCGAGCATTTCGTCGCATATTTGTCGTCGCCATTGTGGTTGCGAGATGCAGGTGAAAGTGAACAATTCACTACTCGCCCCTTGCTTTTTCTCTACTTTTCTTTTTTGTTCTTTTTTTTTTATCATACTTTGTATGTCAAGTGCCCATTAAGGACTCCGCCTAAAACGCACGACATCGATGATTTCAATCTCTCTTTCTCTCTCTCTCTCTCTCTTTCTCTCTTTCTTTCTCTTTCGTGCGAGAAATTAAATCACCATTACGACCGGTTTGCCGGTCTCGCGAGCAACACGAACCATCGAGCGTATTTTATTAGATCCGCATCGTTGTGGGACTCGACGCAGGTGTCTCTTTACACTGTGGTTCCTTTACCTACACACATAGACGTAGAGACACACATACAAATATAGAAACACACACAAGAAGACACAGACTCGCACGTACGCGAATCCGGTCGGCTCTTCTAATCTGATCGACGATTTGTCGCGATACCTTTAGCCGTTTCTTACCTTCCTCCTTCTCTTCCTCTTTTTCTAAGAAGGTTAATGATCGTATTGTCCTCTTATTTTCTTCTTTTCTACTACTAATCGATTAATTAGACATCTCTTTCTTTCTCTCTTCCTCTCTTATCGCACGATCGTAGATACATCGTTTACTTAAAATTCACTTATTTTATCATCGTTTGATCTTTCTTTATTTTATGATCTATTGATCGCTCGAAAGAGACATCTATGATAAAATCAAGCTGTCTCGTGAAAATTAAAATTCCTTTGTGAAATTTATTATTATAATTCTTATTTATGAAACAAAATTGGATAATTATATTAATCGTTACAATCGACAGTTATTATCATAGATCAAAGAAAATATTATAGCTTTATTGTTTACAAGACAGAGACAATTTCGAGAGATCACTTGGAATTCGTTCTTTTCTCATCTCTCTCTTCTTCTCGTAATTAATCCGAGGAATAAGCGTGAGGAAAGTAAAAAAAAAAGAAAAGAAAAAAACAAAAAAGGATGAACCTTGTCTCCTCATTACGGAGACGTAATTAATATCGTCCTTCCTTCGTCGAGAAGGTACAGTCTTTTTCACTGATTCTGTTATAAGGGGAAACCATGCTCGAAGGGAAAGCCACAGTCGGTCCCCTTTTCTCCTCTCTCTCTCTCTCTCTCTTTCTCTACGATCTTCTTCAACGACACCTTTCTTCTAATTAATATCAATGCCACATTGATGTTAAAAAAAGAAAGGTCGAACTATCGGTTCCTTTTCTTTTTATTTTTTATTAATCATTTATTTTTTTGTTCGTTAATGTCGTGTAATAATTTTATCATATAAGATACGACAAAATTTAATTATCATATGGATAAAAAGAATTTAAAAAGAAAATAGAAATCGACTTGATAAAGTTTGGAAAAAATGCAACGAAAGGGAAGCATCAGAGTTGCCACGATCAATCTACACCAAGTAAATTACCCTACCCTTTTCTCTCTCTTTCTCTCTCTCTTTCTCTCTTTCTTTCTTTCTATATTGCTCGTTACCAGCGCCCTTGAACCCTCGCGAGAATTTTTTGCTGACGACTTTAACGATTTAATGAGACTAATTGAGTTACGTCCTGTGGTGCACGCTCGCGAAATGGCTAATATCGGCGTCTGAACCAATTAATCTTCCATTCTCTGTCGAGATATCTCATTCGGATGCATTCGACTTTAAAATTTTCGAAGATTTATTTATTCTTCTTTTTCTTTTTTTTCCCTTTTTTTTTTTTTAGTATTTGGTTAAGATGATCTCTCTCTTTCTTTCTCTTTCTCTTTCTCTTTCTCTTTCTCTTTCTAGTTACAATCGTCGATGCAGAAGAATAAAATTGCTTTGTGAGAGGTCATAAAGTTTAAAAGGCTGACCCTTAACGATGGTCTGTCTCGTGCATTAATGCTTACATGAGATGGAAAGTTTGCTTATTGGTTGGCTAATGTGCATGAGAGATCATTGAAAAAAAAATGTTCATCGTATGATACTCGATCGAGCTTGTTTGCGTGCTAAGTGCTTGGATAACTTTTACTAATGGCCGTCTTTTCTTTATTTCTCGATACGATATTATTACGTACGTATCTATATTACTTATATATCTACTTGCACTTACTCGTTTTTATATAAACGACGAATCGGAAATAATTTCGTCCCAATTCGATTTGAACCAAAATTTATGAAGCTCTTCTCATTAAAAAAAAAATATATATATATCTTTTTTTTTATATTACATTTATATATTTTCTTTTTTCTTTTTACGTTTAAGAGAAAGAAAGAGTATTTCACAAACAAATTCTTTTGAGGGAAGAATTAAACGTGACTAATTTTAGATCGTCGTAGTTTTTCTTGTTCTCTTTGTTCATTCGAAATCTTTTAAAAGTTAGAAAGAGATAGGTTGGTTCGTTAATCTCTAAAGCTAACGGGGGAAAGATTTTCACGCAGATATATCACGTTATTTATTTTCACGCTAGGGCAAGAGAGAAAGAGAGAAAGAGAGAAAGAGTGTTAACTCTTCCCTTCGTTTACGTACATAAATACTCATTTAAGCCCACCCCCGTGTGGTATCTCGACAAGACGATCCGTCTCTCGTCACTCATCCAGAACCATCGATCGTAGAACTCGATAGTCAAGGAGTTACCGTGTCGTTTCGTTGAAAATGTCCCCCCAGGATTGTACTATCCAAAAATAAAAGTCACTTTGTCAGGATGATTCGCCAAATCGGGCAACGTTCTCTCTCTCTCTCTCTCTCTCTCTCTCTCTCTTTTTGTTTCTATCTCTCTTTTTCCAATCGATTTTATCATTTTTATAATTTCAGAAGATATTATAAAAAAAATGTGCTTCTCTTTCGTTTTATTTCTTTTTTTTCTTTTCAATAATATTTTCTCTCTCTCTCTCTCTCTCTCTCTCTCTCTCTTTTTATTCATACTTCTTTTTCTTTCTTTTTTCTTTTTTATTATTTTTCGCGATGATCGTACACGAGCAAAACTTTTCTTCGCGAAACGTCGAGAGATACCCGCTGAGCCAGGCTCTCTGTCGTACTAAAAGTTTCAAACTAAATTACGAGCAAGTCGCAATTTCGTGCCAAACGAGGATTACCACAGTCTCTCTCTCTCTCTCTCTTTCTCTCTCTCCTTCTATCCCATTCTATCTTATACTCTTTCTCCTATCATTCCATCGAATCTTCCACCGGAATGGATTTGTCCTTTCTCGTATCCGAGAGCATAAAAATTAAAAATTCACGGGCACTTTCCCCCTTTCGTTCGGCCGTTACATACACGAATAGTGTGCGACGTATGAGACAAAGATAGAGAAAGAAAGAGAAACAGAGAAAAGTATAGAGACAAGACGAAGAGAGAAAAAGAAAGAAAGAGAAAGAGAGAGAGAGAGAGAGAGAGAGAGAGAGCTTCGAGGCAGAGAAGGTTTTACCGACATACAAGATAATGATATACCTTCGTACCGTTATCTCGTGCATTTATCGGACCTGTATACGCCCGTACGAAGTCGGACCGTATAGCGTGTTGGTCTGTCTGTCTCTCTCTCTCTCTCTTTCATTCTCTTTCTCTCTTTCTCGAGTTTACATCGGTCGAAAGAGGAGAAGTCAAGAGAAGTTTGTTTTATTTCTTCGTTCGAAAAGCCTCTGGCGGAAGCTCTCGCGTAATGCGCGTCTGGAAAACGATTTATCCGTCTCACGTTTGCTTCTCTTTTCGAACGATTTTGCGCCATTTCACGTCCATCGCATAATGACCGCTTCGTCGACGTTATATCAACCCCTTGACTCGTCCGTGATACGTCTTTTACCCTTTTCACCTATCTCTCTCTCTCTCTCTCTCTATCTCTATCTCTCTTTTTCTGTCTCTGTCTCTATTTTTGTCTTTATCATTGTCTTTGTCTCTTCTTCTTTCAATGGTCCATCCTCGATAACGACGACGAAAGATTCGAGACTATCGCACACGTTAGAAACGCTTTTCGATTTTTACGAGACCTTTTCTCGATAACCCCCGATTCTTTTTATCGAACTTTGTATAGACCACACCTGGTCGTTTATACCTTATACGATATAATAATATCGAGTCAACTTCGTGGATATCGTTTTCTTTAATAATAATAATAGTTTATTTTCTTCTATATATATATATATATATATATATATATATATATATATATATATAAAAGGAAGATTCATACATTTTCCGCAAATGGATTGTTAACTCATCTTTTAAAATAAAATTCTTTTATATAGTAAATATCCGACGGACTAATATCAAAAAAAGCAATTATATCTCCTCGTTAAAGCTAACTGTATTAATGTTAAACTACAATATTATTGTTGATGTTTACTAATTGTTCGCATGAAATGAAAGAAATCAATGTTGTCGTTGGAGCTGTTCGTCGTAGGGTTCATCGTTGTCGTCGTCTTTTCAAATAATAACTCGGTCGACGGCATCCAAGCTTGTTTGTACAGTTGCTCGGCAAAAGCGAGTTTCGCGCTTTCCGTAATCCGAGAATACGTCGTTTGTTCCCTACGAATCTCTCATTCTTCTTATTTCTCTCCTTTTTCTCTTTCTTTTCAAGTTTCGCGTTTCGTACAACGAAAAAGAGAGAAACAAAAAGAAAGAGAGAGAGAGAGAGAGAGAGAGAGAGACACTTAAGCTCGTGGAATGGTTTAGTCTGGGATAAGGGTGTCTTTCACCCTCTACAAGATACTCGCTAGTTTTGGCCCTCCTTCGAAATCTCTTTCATCGTTGGAAAACGAAAGAGGAAAGAAAAGAGATAGAGAAGGGTAGAAAGAGAAAGAGAAAGAGAGAGAGAGAGAGAGAGAAGTAAAACGTTCGTAACGACTACTGTCGGTAAATAGTCGTATAGAGAGTGCGAGAGAGATAGTAATAGGATAACCGAAGACGCTGCACAATGCAATATCGTTCGCTCGCAAATCACGGCTTAGTATCCGTCTACTTTTAACCGTTATGGCGAATATTTTATGGGGATATCGTGGAATTAAAAAGCCTCTTCGCTCCTCTCCCCACTACTGAAATCATCTTTCTCTCTCTCTCTCTCTCTCTTTCTCTCTCTTTCTCTTTATATATGAGTATATATATCTCTCTAGCTACTAGCGATAACAAGAGAGAGGGTGTAAGGACGATCTAAGCTACGGTAGTATGCCCTTAGGGTCGCCAATGCATCGCCATATGCCCGTAAACCCCCTCTACCTCCCTCTCCTTTTTTTTACACTCCTCTTTCTCGTATCGTTTTAAAGCACGCAGGGTGCCAAACCACTATTTGACTTTCATTACGTCTTATGAAAGACCGAAATTTATCGGGACAGATTTCTACAGATTTCTCTCTCTTTCTCTCTTTCTTTCTTTCTCTCGCTCTATAGGAAATTGACCCTCTCTCGAATTCTATGAATTTTTTCTTAGCTCGATGCTCTTTTCTAATCCACGAACCTTTCAATATAGAAGATTGTGAAGGCTGGTGGTTGATCGTTAAAGTAATAATAGTTCGTAAGTTTTATCATATTTTAGGATCAAAATTCTTTTTATTCCCCTCTTTCTTTCTTTCTCTCTCTGTCTCTCTGTTGTCAAAGGATGAGGAGAATGAGGAGGAGGAAGAGGAGGAAGAGGTGGTGAGAGATCAGGGTAGCTCGTTCGTCAAGTTCCGCCACCTAAATTCTCCGTTAAGGCCAGACTGACAAGGGAGCAATTTGCCAGTTGTTTAAGTGCCAAGTGTTAAGTGCTCTGTCGTTTATGTTTCGCCATTATTGTTTTATGTTTGGCCTCCCCTCGAGCGCATGCTTTTGTGTATCGTATATACATACGTATAGTACCTATGCCAGTTATATACACTTGCACACAGTTGGGAGGTATCAAACGTGTTTTCCTCCTTCGGGTTCACCTTCTCCTCCTCCTTCTCCTCTTTCATCTCCCTTCTCTCTCTTTCTCTCTCTCTCTATCTATCTATTCCTCTCCTCTTTCGTCTTCGTGCTCTTCATCCTCGTCGTATCTCCGCGCATAGAACGATTGAAATTAATTCGTGTTTACTGCCGACCTCGCATAAAGCCTCGGTACACCGAGAGTGTCGAGAGAAGATAGCCAACTTACCTGCAGTTTCGTGCTTTACGTTCTACGATCATCGCATTTGCTGAGAGTCTCTTTGAAAATTCATATCCCTAGGTTAAACGAGAATAACCAAGAACGACGCAAATAGAACTATTTGTTCTCAAAGAAATTTTCACGTAGTTTAAAATCGTTTAATACATCGTTCTCTTTTATCTATTCGTTTCGACGATTAATCATTAACGTTCGATAATAATAATCATGTCTTTTAACTTTAAACTTTAGTGATAACAATTTTAATTCATACGCATAAACATACGCGAAAATTTCGATCGCAGTAAAAGGATCTCTTAGAGATGATTGTATTACACAGTTTATATACTATCTGCTTTTTAATTGAATTCTAAATAAACTACTATATCTTCGATCTCCTATACGATTTGATTTTAATTTTTGTTTCTTTTTTATCCTTTTTAAACTCTAAACTTTAAGTATAGATATCTTGATAACGATCTTATCCGCGCGCGCGCCCTTCTGTACACACATTACTTATATCTACACATACATGAAAATTCCGATCGCACCCTGCACCAAGTCGTTCGCCGATACGTCGGCAGTAAAGCAAGCTTTAATCATCTGTCGGATTAGAGCGTGAATTTCATTTGGCTTTACGAGTTTTCAAGATCAGCACCCTTCGAGATTGGGGCTGCTGTTGCTGCTACTGGTGCCATTGGTGCTGTTGCTGTTGGTGCTTGCACTACCATCGTGGTCGTCACGACCACCATAGTCACCACCGGTGTGTTACTGGCATAGAGCCGGTCGAGCGTAAAACGTTTTCGTGCCCCTACGCGAACGAGTGTAAAAAGAAAAAGAAAAAAAAAAACGAATGAGAAAAAAGAAAAAAAGAGACCCGAGGCTTATGCTTTCGTGATGTTAAATCTTTGTCATGGTCGTACACCGTTCATGGAATCCCCTAGACCGATGATGGAGTGGTTTAACGCGTTCGTAGTAACGAGATCGCGACGTATCGAATTTCCTGTCATCTCGTGAACGATTCACGTACTTTTTTAAAAGCCCCATAATGGTTCTTTAAAAACTCTAACATATAAAGTAACGCTCTGAGTAATAGGATGACTGATTTAATAAATATACATATTTTCTTTCTTCTTCTTTTCTATTTTTTTTTTCTTAGTATAAATGACAGATATAGTAATAGTAATATATTTGAATTTTTCGTACGTATTTAACAAACGAAAAATTACGATTTTTTCTTTTTTCTTTTCGTAGAAATTACGATCAAGAAATTTGAACTATTTCGAACTAAAATTTAATAACAAGATGAAAGGTCGATTGTTCGTATATAGATAAGGAAAAAGAGAAGCGTATTACAAATTTTTTCGTACAGGGTTTATAAGATGAAAAATAAATTTTAGTTCAAATACATTCCAGCGCAATTTTATATTATATCGAGTAATAAGATAAAATAAAACGATAACATTATCGTTCTCCCTTGTACGTAGAAGACGCGAGGGATCTCTTTTACAATTTTAACGCGAACGTAAAAGAAAGAAAGAAAGATAGAGAGAAAGGGAGGAAGGGAGAGAGGGAGCCTTCGAAAAAGCAAATATATTTTTTAACGGCGGTCGAGTTAACGTTTCAGGGGGTAGTTTTAACGGGCCCGTTTAAAGATCATCGTGTCGAGGGAAAATATTGTTAACAGGGTTTCGTTGACGAGCACGTTCAAATAACGATGGTATTCGAATAGAATTCTTAACATCATTGCTTTCTCTCTTTCTCTCTCTCTCTTTTAAAATTCGTTTTAATAACGAAATTTGACGATTTATTCTTCACAAACATAGACCGGCATATCGTATATCAGAGATCGCGATTCCCTGCGAATCAGTGGTTAGACGTTTTGAAAAGTTCCAAAGCGCATCCCCAAATCCAATATATCACGCACGTGTCACGACTGTCCCGCTACAATAAATTGTCATCAAGCCTACCCGCATCGGTCTGTCAAAGCTGCTATAATGGTTATAACGCGTTCGTTCGTGAGAATATAGAAATAATTTCGCTGGTTAACGAGTTACAACGTTAGTACTTGCGAACGCGCGAGTGATTTTTCTTTCGAAAACTTGAAAAGAAAAGAAAACTTTGTTTTGGTTCTTGGAGAAACCGTGATAAAATTTAAAAAGATAGAGAAAAGAGGTACCTCGCGAGTGTACTCGGAACAAACGTGACAAAAGTGACATATACTGCAGAATAGAAAAAGAAGTTGAAAGGTATGAAACACGTATCAGAAAAAGACGACGATTACGATAGAGATTATGGAGTTTTTAGGGAGGGGATCGGTAGGTGGATGAGGGTGGGAGAGGTGGGTCGTAGAATGGGAAAGAGAGTACCCTCCCGGAAAAAGCGTTTCTGGGTCATTACGCGGCCATAATCACTCTCATAAGCCGGAATCGCGAGACTCGAAAACTATTAGCATATTAATGGCCGGCAGTTCAGTTAACCCTTTCATCAGCGTCGGCCAGATTTGCATCATTTCTTCTCTCGCTCTTCTATCGTAGAAGGGATAGGTAAAGGATGGGAGTGAGGGGTAGGGTGGGGGATGGTTAGGCAGATAGGAGAACACGAGAGACGACGTCTCGCCACGTCGCGTCGTCTCGTGGCCGGAACGGAACGCAAGCGGGACGTAGTGCGGGACGAAACGCGGGACGGGGTGGCAGTGCGTTAAAAGCCCGGCTCGGCCACCCTCGCGAAGTCTCGCGAAATTAACATGACAAACTACCCCCAGGAATAAATGGGTGGGGGTTTGAAAAGATATATCGTGCTGGATATGCGGGTGTACGGTAGAAACAATAGGATGCCCTTTTGCGAGTAGGGCCGAGAGTCGTCCCAACCCTCAACGCCCAATATCCAACCTCCAACCCCCTGAATCTCTTGACTGCTGCCTCTCCGCCACCTCATCTGCGCCCTTAAAACGAAGCGACTAAAAAGCTATGGAGAATTTAGTCGGTTTCGCGAGACTCTATTATATTCTCTATTAATTACTTTTTAACAAACCGGATCTGTCATTTTGAAGCTTAGCCCCCATCTTTCTTTCTATTTTGTATTTATCTTTTTATTTTTATTTCGTTTGTTTTCTCTCTTAACTCTCTCGAGATCCCTCTTTATCGATCAAATCAATTTGTTTATAATTCTAGAATATACGTGCCCGTGTATGTTTGTGTGTGTCTGTGCTTTTCTTTTTTTATTTGTTTGTTCGAAACCATTGTTAAGAACGTCAGGATGATTTTAAAGATGATTTAAGTGTTGCCGAACGTCGTTAATTTATCTTCAACACTAACACAAAGATCTCGAAAGACACTGACGTAAGTACTCATCCTCGTGCTTTCTTGCCAACAGCTTCGCGGCTTAGCACGCAATTTAACGAGTTACCAGTCGAGCCACAATAACGAAGTTTGACAAGCGAGGCCAGGAAAGGCGTGCGCTCGTACGACCACTCGTTTTCTCCCTCTTCTCTTCTCTTCTCTCTCCTCTCATCTCCTCTTTTCTCCTCTCCTCTCTTCTCCTCTCTCCTCTTCTCTTCTCTTACGAGAATCGTAAAGGCGCTCCGATGAGAGCGCAAAAGAGAGGAGATTCGCGAAGGTAGCTGAGAAAAATTAGCATGCTAATTCGCCCTCCGTCGTGGCTGCCTCGTAAACTTCGGTAATTAACGCTTCTCCCTCTTTACGCCTCGATCTTCGTCACATCAAAATTTTATGCAAAATATTCCCGTGTAGACTTCGATATCTCGTTCTAATCATTGCTATTATTATTATTTTTTTACTTATCGTTATTATTATTATTATTATTTTTATTATTCATTTATTTATTTATTTATCTATTCGCACTGGTTTATAAACAATAATGTCGGAGTTCGTATTAGTACGGTTGTCATAGAAATTTTCTGAAATTTGATTATTATTATTGCGTTTAGTATTATCGTCTTTCGTATCTCTGAATGAGTATGCTTTTAGGTCTCGTATTACTGTTGTTGGTTTTATTCTTGTTACTGATATTGATGAATGATATTTATTATTGTAACTTCATCTTATTTTCGTAATCTCTTAAGCTAATAGTCTTATATATTTTCTTCTTCTGAATATTTGATTTCAATGTTATAGAGTCATTAGATATTTGCCACGTCGACGTGGTATGTTATTTTATTTATTTCGTTTGTTATTACTGCTATTTCCGATTTATTAATTTCGATTATCTTGTCTGCTAGCATATTCTCTCAGTATACTTTGTCATTTTTATTATTATTATTATTATTATTATTATTATTATTATTATTATTATTATTATTATTATATTTTTTATTTAATTTTATTATTATTTTTATAATCATGCTCGTTGTTAGAAACTCAAGCTCGTATTTTTTGGCTTTTACGAGTTGCACGACTTTCGAGCTTGTTACAATTTGTCGTTGGCGTTTATCTCCGGCTGCCGGGCCTTTTTACGACTTTCTTCTTTTCCTCGAAAGTAAGAAAAAGAAGAGAAGAAAAAGAAAAAGAAGAAGAAGAAGAAGAGAGGGCGTCAGGAAGAACGAAGAGGTCCTTTTGATGGCCGTAGTAGTCGGTGTGCTGGTAATGAGGAGCCTGGGATCCTTTCAAGGATGCTTTCTATAGAGCAGCCCGTCGGGATTTGATAATTACAAGGATTATTTCGGATTTTAAAAGGCTACGGCAGCCGCACGGCCCTTATCGCCAGACCGCGAGAAAATTTTAAATCTGCTCATTAACCGTGCCGACCTCTGTGATTTTTCCTTTCCACTTTGCTGAGTAACCAGGTATGTATTTCGCGTTTTTCGCGAACGAACTTTAACGCTTCGATCTCTCACTCGAATTTTTCGTGGTCTCACTCGTCATCCGTTCTGGTATTGTGTCGTTTCTCATAATTGGTGCTTGATTAAGAAAGACTCGTGCCAGGACCAAAAGTTGTTGGATGAAGAATAAAAATTCAAAAAAAAAAGAAAGAAAGAGAGAAAGAGAGACAGAGAGAGAGAGAGAGAGAAAATAATCAGCTTTTTACGCAGGAACAGAAGTGGAACGCGTTCAGTCGATAGAGGAGGGTAAAGAAAGAAAAGTAGTATTATATAAAAGAGAATATTTTTCGGTAGAAAAGAAGTCGGAGTTAAAACGTTAACGCGGTTATAACCGCATCTATATAAACCCATGTAATTTAGATTTTTATATATAACACACACATATCTGTACTTTTTCTTTTTTCTTTCGAATTTTCATTTCATCTATATCATCTTAAGTTTAACTATTACATATCCCGTCGATTGTTTCGATCAAATTATATCGTACCTGCCATAAACAATTAATTATTCATATAAATTTATATATAAACACGAAGATCAATTAATTTACAGAATATTAAACGTCCTAATCATTCTTTCTCTATTTTTAATAATTACTTATCACGTTCTCATAGTTATCGATAGAACACAATTACAAGTAAAAAGGGATAAATCGTTATTAAGGTATTGCAATCATAAGATATAACTTGTAGAACATTTCTCATTATAATCAGTTGGCCGTAAGCCACCGATCGAGTCGAGTGCTCGTCTTAACGAAAATAATTGGCCGTCGTTAAGAGCTTAAGGTAGCTCCTCTCGCATTACCACCCGATATTTCTCTCTCTTTCTCTCTCTCTCTCTCTCTTTTTTTTCTTTATATTCGTCAATAAGTCCGTCTCCGTTTCATTCACCCTCCTCTAGCAACGTTGAATCTCCGGTGAAAATATTGTTGATGGGTTATTAAATTAAACGATTTTTCTTATTGTACTTGGGTGCGTTAGGTATATCCGCTATTTCGGGGTTGAACTCGTCGCATCTTTTCCTTCGTTCGTCCCGTGGGGCACTTCTGGTGTACTGTAACGCGCAAGGGGTCGTTTCATAGCAACCCCCATACAGTAATTATGCTTTTCTTTTTATGTCCGCGTCATTTCATTGGACCCGATATAATAAGGCATTGTTGCGTAGTCGTTGTGATATAGGGACGAACCAAGGCTTCTCTCTTTCTCTCTCTTTCTCTGCTTATATATCTATCTCTATCTCTTTTTCTCTCTCTCATTCTTTTTATTTTGATTTCATCGCAGATCAACGGACCTAATTAGATTCTTTCGTTCGATCCGTCGATTTTCTCAGAAATAGCCTCGTAATCGTAATCTTGGATAACGATGCCCGAACCGTGATTGGTTCTTTACAAGAGTTCCTCTTCAACGATGTCGAGTGGATTTAATGTAACCTTAGAGAAAGAGGATCGAGAAAATATTGAAGGATTCGTCGAAAATATCTTCGAACTGTATACTTATAAATTACGTTCGCACATTTTGATTTGTGATTCTCTAACTTTACCATCTTTAGTATATTTGTACTAACTTTTACATACGAATACAAAACGTATGTCTCTACACATACACATATACATACATTTAAATATATATATATATATATATATACATACGTATAGACGTATGTATGTGTGTATATATAGGTAGATACTACTAACACGAGGACAACACCACGCCCACCCATCGAGATAAAAGTAAGCGTTCGTCAGGTTTTGCAATCATATGGAAATAAGGTGCTAAGTAAGAGTTAAGGTGAGCGTGTTTACTCAAGTGGCGCCAGTCTCTCGACGTTCGTCTTTCTTCCATTCTTTTCGAGTCAACTTGGTTCCTCGTTCTCTCTTCCTCTTTATTTCTTCCTTTCTTTCTTTCTTTCTTTCTTTCTTTCTTCTTTCACCTCTTTCTTCCTTTCTTTCTTGTTCTTTCTGTCTCCTTTCTTCTTCTTTCTTATATACGTTCGTCTGTATCATCGTAACATAATAGACGCGAGTGAAACAACTTTCGTAAGAATTCAAGCCACGGATGCATGTAACGGAACATTAAGTGTTTGATTTTGAAAGATTTATTTGTTCACCGTGTTGTCTTGGAATACTCCCTTAACTGATTTTACTTCACCTTACTCGAAATCCCATCGATCCTTTATTTCTCCTCTTTTCTTTTTTCTTTTCTCCTTTTATTTTTTTATTCTGTTTTTCTCTCCTTCTCTTTATCCTTTTCTCTCCGTCCAAGATATTTGAGATCAAAAAGATTTTCACGTTTGTACGAAAGAAAGAGTTTTTACGGAAATAGGATAGGAAAGGGTCGATATTTGGGTTAAAATCTCTCCCGCGTCGATTCGACGTCACTCGGCGTCGCATCGTCGACTAGTTTTCTCTCTTTCTCTCTCTCTTTCTTTCTTTCTCTCTTTTTCGCGGTCTCCACGAAAGACGCAATAAACCCGCGAACTCTCTCACTCTCGGAAACTCTATTTTAATTTCCCAGTCCCCTGGATATCTTTTGAACGTTCCGGGAGGAAAGACCACACAGCGAAAAAGTCGAACTTTGGCGAGAGTCTCTTCATTTCCTCTCTCTCTCTTTCTCTCCCCTCTCCTCTCTCTCTCTCTCTCTCCCTCTCTCTTTCTCTCTCTCTATTTCACTCTCTTGCTCTTTGAATACAGAAGCTCCTCTCACTATTAATATTAAAGCGTAGGGGAGTAGAAGAGGAGACAAAACGTCGTCGTTATCGAACAACAACCAACGTAGACAACCAACCGAACCGTGCTCGAATAGGAAGTAAAGACAATGATTAGATTTACAAGTTAGAGAGAGAGATAGAGAGAGAGAGAGAGAGATGGAGAGAGAAATTTGAACTATATCGACAAGCTTCGCTTCTCTAGATTTCGATTAGATCGCAATACGCCGTTTGAAGTGCACTTAATGTGAATCCAACAACGAGGATGATGTCGTCTTTGTTACACACATATTCTCTCTCTCTCTCTCTCTCTCTCTCTCCTCTCTCTCTTTCAATGATAGTCGTCTAGTAGAGGACTCCTTTCAAAGGATATTGCATAAGGTGCACGTTGTAGGGGTGTCTGACAAGTCTCTTATCCAATTCTCGATTGCTCTGCGAACTCGATAATAATTCTAACTTACTTTAGATATATCATCGCATATAAATTAAACTTCATTTAACTTAACTTTCATATCACGAATTTCTATTTCCACGTTTAGATCAATCACCTTTTCGCGTTTAATAGATAAATAGAGAAAGGAACGATGTTAGATAGGTGCGTGGAAATTCTCATACGCGCGAGAGATATATGATAATTCTGGAAAAACTGCTTTGCAATGCGAGACCTGGATCAAAAAGAAAAAAAGGGGAAAAAAAAGAAACAAGTAGAAAAGGATGGGAGAAGTCTCTTCAATATACTCGAGTAGTCGGTGTAAAGGATATCTCTTTCTCGTCGTACTAAATATAAGTGCTATGAGGAAAAAAGGACGACGGGCTTAAAACATTTTTATTCGAATCCCCTCTCCTTCTCTGATGGAAGGACGACGAAGAGAGTTAAAGAACGAGACAGAAGAAAAGAGAGATAGATGTATCAAGGAAAGGAGAGAAAAAAGGGTGGCAGAGTGGGGGGAGGTGAAGGTGTCCCGAAGTTTTTCGGGGTGGTTGTCGGATATAATCACCGCAGTACCCTTCTTACCCTTCTCCTCACTCCATCTTTTTCTTTTCCTTCTTCTTCTCCTTTTCCTTCTTCTTCTTGTCTTTCTCCTTCTTCATCGTTTTCTTGAGCAGCCCTCTCTCTCTCTCTCTCTCTCTCTCTCTCTCTCTCTCTTTCACTCCCTCCCTCCTTCCATCTCGTATTTCGTCTCACCGCATTGTCCCTTTCAGTCCCTTCGGGATTGCGGGGCCAACATGGCGAGATATCGGATCAATTTTTTAAGCCGAGGGTGCCGAGACTTTACACTCCTTGAAAGACGACATCGACGACGACGACGACGACGACAAGGACAAGGACGAGGACAACGATGGAAAAGTTAGGGTGTAACAGCGTGCCTTCGCGAAAGCTCTCGGGGGTTGATTCGAAAGAAAGAGAGAGAGAAAGAAAAAGAGAGAGAGAGAGAGAGAGGAAGAAAGAAAGAAAGGGAGAAAAATGATGATCGAGAGATAGAGAGAGAAAGAAAGAAAGACAGAGAAAGAAATAGACCGAGGGTGAAATCAAGCCGCGAAGAAAATTAAAACGAGGAACCGAAGGATCTTGAAAGGATCACGCGAACATCCTGCTCGCGCATTTCCCAACACTTTCGTCCGAACCCTCTCTCTCTCTCTTTCTCTCTCTCATTCTTTTTTTTCTTTCTCTTTCTCGACAAAATACTAACCTACGATTCTTTCTCTGTCTCTATACCTTCTGAACCTTTTTTCCAAGTTGGAGCCTCTACGCAATGTAAAAAAGAAAGAGAATGCCATGATTGCTCGCGCCTCTTCTTCTTCGACTTTTCACCGACCCCACTCTTCACTTCTCATTCTCTCATTCTCTCTCTCTCTCTCTCTCTCTCTCTCTCTCTCTCTCTCTCTCTCTCTGTCTCTCACTCGTATTCTTTTTCTCTTTCTTCTCATTCTCATCCTCTTCCGCGTTGGTCCATTGTCGTAACTCTCCTCCAATTTCCATAACGAGAAACTCTGCGACGAGTGGATCCTTCTAGGTTTTTCGAATTATTAAATCATTTCTAAGAGCATGATCCTAACAAGAGTATAAATGAAAGAATTTTTCAATTTGTATAGAATATCATTAGAAACGATAGTTACTTTTTTTTAAATAGATTGTTTGAAATATTGGATATTATATATATTTCTCTTTCAGAAGCGTACTGCGTACCATGTTACGGAACATGGGAGAGTAAACAAAGAGAAAGGGAGAGAGAAAGAGACAGAAAAATAATAAACTAAAGTAAGGACGATGAAGGAATAGGAGGGTATGAAAGGAAAACGATCGAATTTTTGACTGGCAGTCTCAAGTCTCACGGCAACGGGTAAGCTTCGTAAATCGCTTCATTTCCCAGTCGAGGATTATAACGCCCTCGACCACCAATAATAAAATAAATCACAGCCTCGTAAAGGCATCCGTCATGCCGGCGAACTCACTCGTGTATATATATACAGGGTGTCTTGTTTATCTGGAAAATATGGAATATGTCGTGAAAGACTAAATCTACAGATTTGGTAAGAAGCATATCATGTAGTGCTAATTTTTTATTTTGAAAATCATATATACATATATATACATATCTATACATATATATAATATAATGCATTATATTCTGTTGCATGAATCTCCTCATCCATTGGACATACGGTTGGAAGACAAGTGAGCGGACTACGATGGGCTCAACAACGAGAAGATATTCAGCATCATCTCTTGCAGCATGACCAATCTGGCTGTTACTATTTTTGAAAAAGATGATCCGTCGTCGGTCAGGATAAAATTATTACACAAAAATCATCAAAAATCTTGACCATGGACTTGAATCAGAACTCTCCTAGTAACGAAGAACGCTTCTCCACCATGAAAAGAATCCAATGGTCCAATGAACCACAGACATCCCTACACGAACAATACTTTACATTACATTATAGATTATTATATTGTATTATATTATAATTTATATGCTTAAGTAATTATAAATGTAATTAGAAAATAAAATGTATCTTTGTAAATCAGTATTTGAAATGAAAATAAATATCTATTATGAAGAATAATTAAATGAGTTCTTTTTAAATAACCTTTAACAAACCAACAATTCCTCGTATACCAAATTAGTAAGTATCCAATAAGTATATATAACGAAACAATAACAATATAATATAACAAATCACAAGCCGATAATTCCCGCGGAATCAATAGCTTCTATTCTTTTAAAAAGACAAACACCACTCCTGAGACTGCATAAGACTGGAACCGCGTGCCACCTATTCGCACCTCATGTGATCCTGTTACAAATCTCAATATGCGGGAAAACTGAACGCTTTAATAGAAATTTGAATCTTCATCAGGAGATAATGCGTAACTTGAAGGTGGGGGAATCTCGGGTGCCACCTCCTTGCACATCATATGATCCTGTTACAAATCTCAATTTGCGGGAAAACTGAACGCTATAACAGATATTTGAATTTTTATCTGGAGATAATGAGTGACTTAGAGGTGGGGGAATCTCGCGTGCCACCTACTGGCACATCATATGATCCTGTTACAAATCTCAATTAGCGGGAAAACTGAACGCTATAACAGATATTTGAATTTTTATCTGGAAGTACTGAGTGACTTGGAGGAGGGGGAATCTCGCGTGCCACCTCTTCGCATATCATATGATCCTGTTACAAATCTCAATTTGCGGGAAAACTGAACGCTATAACAGATATTTGAATTTTTCTCTGGAGGTAATGGGTGACTTGGAGGTGGGGGAATTTCGCGTGCCACCTCCGCGCACATCATATGATCCTGTTACAAATCTCAATTTGCGGGCAAACTGAACGCTATAACAGATATTTGAATTTTTCTCAGGAGGTAATGGGTGACTTGGAGGTGGGGGAATCTCGCGTGCCACCTCCGCGCACATCATATGATCCTGTTACAAATCTCAATTAGCGGGAAAACTGAACGCTATAACAGATATTTGAATTTTTATCTGGAAGTACTGAGTGACTTGGAGGAGGGGGAATCTCGCGTGCCACCTCTTCGCATATCATATGATCCTGTTACAAATCTCAATTTGCGGGAAAACTGAACGCTATAACAGATATTTGAATTTTTATCTGGAAGTACTGAGTGACTTGGAGGAGGGGGAATCTCGCGTGCCACCTCTTCGCATATCATATGATCCTGTTACAAATCTCAATTTGCGGGAAAACTGAACGCTATAACAGATATTTGAATTTTTATCTGGAAGTACTGAGTGACTTGGAGGAGGGGGAATCTCGCGTGCCACCTCTTCGCATATCATATGATCATGTTACAAATCTCAATTTGCGGGAAAACTGAACGCTATAACAGATATTTGAATTTTTCTCAGGAGGTAATGGGTGACTTGGAGGTGGGGGAATCTCGCGTGCCACCTCCGCGCACATCATATGATCCTGTTACAAATCTCAATTTGCGGGAAAACTGAACGCGTTAACAGAAATTTGAATTTTTGTCAGGATGTAATGAGTGACCTGGAGGTGGGGGAATTTCGCGTGCCACCTCCTGGCACATCATATGATCCTGTTACAAATCTCAATTTGCGGGAAAACTGAACGCTTTAACAGAAATTTGAATTTTTCTCAGGAGGTAATGGGTGACTTGGAGGTGGGGGAATTTCGCGTGCCACCTCCGCGCACATCATATGATCCTGTTACAAATCTCAATTTGCGGGAAAACTGAACGCATTAACAGAAATTTGAATTTTTGTCAGGATGTAATGAGTGACCTGGAGGTGGGGGAATCTCGCGTGCCACCTCCTGGCACATCATATGATCCTGTTACAAATCTCAATTTGCGGGAAAACTGAACGCTATAACAGATATTTGAATTTTTATCTGGAAGTACTGAGTGACTTGGAGGAGGGGGAATCTCGCGTGCCACCTCTTCGCATATCATATGATCCTGTTACAAATCTCAATTTGCGGGAAAACTGAACGCTATAACAGATATTTGAATTTTTATCTGGAAGTACTGAGTGACTTGGAGGAGGGGGAATCTCGCGTGCCACCTCTTCGCATATCATATGATCATGTTACAAATCTCAATTTGCGGGAAAACTGAACGCTATAACAGATATTTGAATTTTTCTCAGGAGGTAATGGGTGACTTGGAGGTGGGGGAATCTCGCGTGCCACCTCCGCGCACATCATATGATCCTGTTACAAATCTCAATTTGCGGGAAAACTGAACGCGTTAACAGAAATTTGAATTTTTGTCAGGATGTAATGAGTGACCTGGAGGTGGGGGAATTTCGCGTGCCACCTCCTGGCACATCATATGATCCTGTTACAAATCTCAATTAGCGGGAAAACTGAACGCTATAACAGATATTTGAATTTTTATCTGGAAGTACTGAGTGACTTGGAGGAGGGGGAATCTCGCGTGCCACCTCTTCGCATATCATATGATCCTGTTACAAATCTCAATTTGCGGGAAAACTGAACGCTATAACAGATATTTGAATTTTTCTCTGGAGGTAATGGGTGACTTGGAGGTGGGGGAATTTCGCGTGCCACCTCCGCGCACATCATATGATCCTGTTACAAATCTCAATTTGCGGGAAAACTGAACGCTATAACAGATATTTGAATTTTTCTCAGGAGGTAATGGGTGACTTGGAGGTGGGGGAATCTCGCGTGCCACCTCCGCGCACATCATATGATCCTGTTACAAATCTCAATTTGCGGGAAAACTGAACGCTATAACAGATATTTGAATTTTTATCTGGAAGTACTGAGTGACTTGGAGGAGGGGGAATCTCGCGTGCCACCTCTTCGCATATCATATGATCCTGTTACAAATCTCAATTTGCGGGAAAACTGAACGCTATAACAGATATTTGAATTTTTCTCTGGAGGTAATGGGTGACTTGGAGGTGGGGGAATTTCGCGTGCCACCTCCGCGCACATCATATGATCCTGTTACAAATCTCAATTTGCGGGCAAACTGAACGCTATAACAGATATTTGAATTTTTCTCAGGAGGTAATGGGTGACTTGGAGGTGGGGGAATCTAGCGTGCCACCTCCGCGCACATCATATGATCCTGTTACAAATCTCAATTTGCGGGAAAACTGAACGCTTTAACAGAAATTTGAATTTTTGTCAGGATGTAATGAGTGACCTGGAGGTGGGGGAATTTCGCGTGCCACCTCCTGGCACATCATATGATCCTGTTACAAATCTCAATTAGCGGGAAAACTGAACGCTATAACAGATATTTGAATTTTTATCTGGAAGTACTGAGTGACTTGGAGGAGGGGGAATCTCGCGTGCCACCTCTTCGCATATCATATGATCCTGTTACAAATCTCAATTTGCGGGAAAACTGAACGCTATAACAGATATTTGAATTTTTCTCTGGAGGTAATGGGTGACTTGGAGGTGGGGGAATCTCGCGTGCCACCTCCGCGCACATCATATGATCCTGTTACAAATCTCAATTTGCGGGAAAACTGAACGCGTTAACAGAAATTTGAATTTTTGTCAGGATGTAATGAGTGACCTGGAGGTGGGGGAATTTCGCGTGCCACCTCTTCGCATATCATATGATCCTGTTACAAATCTCAATTTGCGGGAAAACTGAACGCTATAACAGATATTTGAATTTTTATCTGGAAGTACTGAGTGACTTGGAGGAGGGGGAATCTCGCGTGCCACCTCTTCGCATATCATATGATCCTGTTACAAATCTCAATTTGCGGGAAAACTGAACGCTATAACAGATATTTGAATTTTTATCTGGAAGTACTGAGTGACTTGGAGGAGGGGGAATCTCGCGTGCCACCTCTTCGCATATCATATGATCATGTTACAAATCTCAATTTGCGGGAAAACTGAACGCTATAACAGATATTTGAATTTTTCTCAGGAGGTAATGGGTGACTTGGAGGTGGGGGAATCTCGCGTGCCACCTCCGCGCACATCATATGATCCTGTTACAAATCTCAATTTGCGGGAAAACTGAACGCGTTAACAGAAATTTGAATTTTTGTCAGGATGTAATGAGTGACCTGGAGGTGGGGGAATTTCGCGTGCCACCTCCTGGCACATCATATGATCCTGTTACAAATCTCAATTTGCGGGAAAACTGAACGCTTTAACAGAAATTTGAATTTTTCTCAGGAGGTAATGGGTGACTTGGAGGTGGGGGAATTTCGCGTGCCACCTCCGCGCACATCATATGATCCTGTTACAAATCTCAATTTGCGGGAAAACTGAACGCGTTAACAGAAATTTGAATTTTTGTCAGGATGTAATGAGTGACCTGGAGGTGGGGGAATCTCGCGTGCCACCTCCTGGCACATCATATGATCCTGTTACAAATCTCAATTTGCGGGAAAACTGAACGCTATAACAGATATTTGAATTTTTATCTGGAAGTACTGAGTGACTTGGAGGAGGGGGAATCTCGCGTGCCACCTCTTCGCATATCATATGATCCTGTTACAAATCTCAATTTGCGGGAAAACTGAACGCTATAACAGATATTTGAATTTTTATCTGGAAGTACTGAGTGACTTGGAGGAGGGGGAATCTCGCGTGCCACCTCTTCGCATATCATATGATCATGTTACAAATCTCAATTTGCGGGAAAACTGAACGCTATAACAGATATTTGAATTTTTCTCAGGAGGTAATGGGTGACTTGGAGGTGGGGGAATCTCGCGTGCCACCTCCGCGCACATCATATGATCCTGTTACAAATCTCAATTTGCGGGAAAACTGAACGCGTTAACAGAAATTTGAATTTTTGTCAGGATGTAATGAGTGACCTGGAGGTGGGGGAATTTCGCGTGCCACCTCCTGGCACATCATATGATCCTGTTACAAATCTCAATTTGCGGGAAAACTGAACGCTTTAACAGAAATTTGAATTTTTCTCAGGAGGTAATGGGTGACTTGGAGGTGGGGGAATTTCGCGTGCCACCTCCGCGCACATCATATGATCCTGTTACAAATCTCAATTTGCGGGAAAACTGAACGCGTTAACAGAAATTTGAATTTTTGTCAGGATGTAATGAGTGACCTGGAGGTGGGGGAATCTCGCGTGCCACCTCCTGGCACATCATATGATCCTGTTACAAATCTCAATTTGCGGGAAAACTGAACGCTATAACAGATATTTGAATTTTTATCTGGAGGTAATGAGTGACCTGGAGGTGGGGGAATCTGGCGTGCCACCTCCTGGCACATCATATGATCCTGTTACAAATCTCAATTTGCGGGAAAACTGAAGGCTATAACAGATATTTGAATTTTTATCTGGAGGTAATGGGTGACTTGGAGGTGGGGGAATCTCGCGTGCCACTTCCTTGCACATCATATGATCCTGTTACAAATCTCAATTTGCGGGAAAACTGAAGGCTATAACAGATATTTGAATTTTTATCTGGAGGTAATGGGTGACTTGGAGGTGGGGGAATTTCGCGTTCCACCTCCTGGCACATCATATGATCCTGTTACAAATCTCAATTTGCGGGAAAACTGAACGCTATAACAGATATTTGAATTTTTCTCAGGAGGTAATGGGTGACTTGGAGGTGGGGGAATTTCGCGTGCCACCTCCGCGCACATCATATGATCCTGTTACAAATCTCAATTTGCGGGAAAACTGAACGCTTTAACAGAAATTTGAATTTTTGTCAGGATGTAATGAGTGACCTGGAGGTGGGGGAATTTCGCGTGCCACCTCCTGGTACATCATATGATCCTGTTACAAATCTCAATTTGCGGGAAAACTGAACGCTTTAAGAGAAATTTGAATTTTTATCAGGATGTAATGAGTGACTTGGAGGTGGGGGAATCTCGCGTGCCACCTCCTTGCACATCATATGATCCTGTTACAAATCTCAATTTGCGGGAAAACTGAACGCTATAACAGATATTTGAATTTTTATCTGGAGATAATGAGTGACTTGGAGGTGGGGGAATCTCGCGTGCCACCTCCTGGCACATCATATGATCCTGTTACAAATTTCAATTTGCGGGAAAACTGAACGCTTTAACAGAAATTTGAATTTTTGTCAGGATGTAATGAGTGACCTGGAGGTGGGGGAATTTCGCGTGCCACCTCCTGGTACATCATATGATCCTGTTACAAATCTCAATTTGCGGGAAAACTGAACGCTTTAAGAGAAATTTGAATTTTTATCAGGATGTAATGAGTGACTTGGAGGTGGGGGAATCTCGCGTGCCACCTCCTTGCACATCATATGATCCTGTTACAAATCTCAATTTGCGGGAAAACTGAACGCTATAACAGATATTTGAATTTTTATCTGGAGATAATGAGTGACTTGGAGGTGGGGGAATCTCGCGTGCCACCTCCTGGCACATCATATGATCCTGTTACAAATTTCAATTTGCGGGAAAACTGAACGCTATAACAGATATTTGAATTTTTATCTGGAGATAATGAGTGACTTGGAGGTGGGGGAATCTCGCGTGCCACCTAATGGCACATCATATGATCCTGTTACAAATATCAATTTGCGGGAAAACTGAACGCTTTAGCAGATATTTGAATGTTTAATAGGAGATAATAACTGTCCTGGAGGTTGCAGGATCTCGCGTGCAACTTCCAAATCAGTCAAAGGGATTTTTTTTGGAAGGATGAGTAATGGTAAGTTTTTATTGAGAACACATTGGATATTATTTTTTATCAAATATGTTTATTTTCATTTTTCTGTATACAGATTAAATACATTGTATTTTTTAATTATACATATTTATTTTTTCGTATTAATTGCTCCTTTTTATTGTACAATAACTTTTTAAAACTGGTCTATGCAAATAACTTGCTTCTTATCTGAATTCATGCTTCTCCAATTCTCGACTGAAGTAAACGAAGTCTATTTCGCAAGTTGTTTGGCCTTCTTCTAATATCAGCAGTGGGGCAACCTGCAACCAGCAATAAAGGATTATACTTTTTATATACTCACATATTTATAATTTATTTTATAGTATTTTTTTATTCAAAGAGATTTGTTAAAATATTGTTTTCTTATATTCAGTACCTTACGAAACGTTTCCATTTTCCTAGTTAAACTGGAACACCCTGTATATCCATGGTATCTCTGTAGGTATTTGTGTGTCTGTATATTTGTATGGAAGTACTTATACTAGCACCAATACGCACGAGAGTGACGGCGTTGCGGTTGTAATATAGTTTAGTGCTAACGCACGAATGCTTAGGCGGATGCTGCGCTATAGTAGTGGACCAAAGTACGCGGGGGCTATATTTCTTTATTTAATGCTGGTAGTAACGCGCCGCGATGGCAAATCCGTTTTATTCTTACGCTGAGTCAGCTCGCGAAACGAGGTAGGAGAGAAGAAGAGAGAAAGAGAGAGAGAGAGTGAGAGAGAAAGAGGAAAAAGATGCTGACTTTCTTTAAGGAGAAATCACCCAACTTATTTTCTATGATTTTACCTTCGATATTCTTCGATATCGAATTTAAATAATTTTCTTCTGATATTTGAGCTAAAAGATTACACATAAATATATCTATAAATATACATATTTTTAAAGATTGGTTATATATTTTTATAAAGAGATATATTCTCTCCCTATTTCTCTCTTTCTATTTTCCGCTCTTTCTCTCTTTATTACGTTATTTCACTTATATTATAATCAAATGACGGAGATACAAAGGAGAAATTTATACATGTAAATTTCATATAGATAAAATCGGTCAGAATTAATGGCCATCGAGTGTAATTCACTTTATTCGAAATATCGAACGAAACAAAATTCGAGAGCAGTCGTTTGGAATCATCGTCGTTGGAAGCACGTGATTACAACGATTCCAATAAATTTACTGTGCTCGTTACAGCCGACTACGTTTAACGATCGCTTTGACCCAATTACAAAAAAAGAAGGGAAAGAAAGAAAGAAAGAGAGAAAAAGAGAAAGAATACATTGCTAGTTGTAAAAAGGTCATTTTTCGATACTGACAACAACGGGTTGTTCCAGTGACCCTTTCTAACCAAGTTCGAATTTGCATATTCGAGTTACGATCATTTTCGTGTTTTCTTTTTTCTTTCCTTTCCCTTTCTTTTTTCTTTATTTTCTTCTTTTCTTTTTCCATCTTTTTTTCCTTTAGCGAGCATCGAAAGAAATTGACGATATAAAACGGTCGTCTCTTTTACGATGAGCGCGTGTGTGCAAATTCGCGGAGGAACCAATAAAAAGAGGAAATAATAACACAAAGCGGGGGTGAGGCACCCTTCGACCAAAAAAGAAAAAAAGAAGGAAAGAGAGAGAGCGAGAGAGAGAGAGAGAGAAAGAGATCTGTTTGGAATTGTTTGCATTTACGGAGCATATTTTTACGATATTTATTTGCCGGCTCGCAAGAACGACGTTGAGAGAGTTCGACTGTCAGACGCAGCAATGGTGGTAGTAGCAGCTGAGCGGGCAGAGAGAGAAAGAGAGAGAGAGAGAGAGAGTAAAAGGGAAGAAGGGGTCTTCTCACTTTCTTTCTTGGCAGTTCGATCCTTACGACGAGCCTTACGACGCGGAGAAAATCGTAAAAGGGTGTACGGAGTCAGCGAGTAGAACGGCAGCGAGCGAGAACGTCGCTCGATATAAAATGCAGAGGTACGATAAAACGAAGCCGGTAGCTCTCGAGTTATCGTCGATTAGAGCTGCGATGGAATAGCCTCGATTTCGTTTTACTTTGCGAGAGAGAAGAAGAAAAAGAGAGAGAGAGAGAGAGAGAGAGAGAGGGGCAAGATGGTGGTTTTCTCAAGTCCGAGGAAGTAGAAAATAAATGCCAGTGTATATTCGAGAAACGCCTACGAATATCGTCTCTTCGACATTCTCGATATCCTGTCAAGTTCGAGATAAAGTCGAAAGAGAGAGAGAGAAAGAAAGAGAGAGAATGATCTTCTTCTTCTTCTTCTTCTTCTTCTTCTTCTTCTACTTTTGATGTTAAACTCGATCTACGAGAACCCGTCTATATTTTACTTTTCACGATGCCGCAAACGAGGTGGAAAGTTAAAAGGCCGAAGAAGGTGTATATAAGTGCCGGTGGTAAAAAGGGACGATGAAAATTCAGTACGACGAAAGGACCAACGTTACTCTCTTTCTCTTTCTTTCTATCTTTCGTCGTAGTAAGTGATAACCACCGAGATAAATATTATATGTGCGTCGAAATAAAAAAGAAGACCGTAAAGTCGGCCACAAGCGGCAACAACTTATTGCCAGTTTTACTTTCTCTCTCTCTCTCTTCTCTCTTCTTTTTCTTTCTCTTTCTCTTTCTCTACTCTTTCGTCGATTCGATCTACTAAGGGTGTTAAAGGATGCCCGTGAAAATCGAATGTGAAGAGGAAATTAGCTCGCTAAAGGTGCCTTCCTATGGGGTATAGCCGACTGTAAAGATAAAGGCGACGCGAAAAACGACAGGAATTTCTCGAAGGTTCTGCGATATAAAAGAAACTCGGCCATCTTCGACGTATTCAATGCCTTAGGTTTATTCGAAGCATAAGCTTCCTTTTTCGTTCCCCTTTTAAAGATAGAAGAAGAGTTTTTTTTTTCCTTCCTTTTTTACGAAAAACTCATGGCCTCGGGGTTAAGACGCGAAGAGAGGTAAAATAGAGAGGGATATGCCTTCGACTTTCTCTTTATTATCGAAAAGTAAGAGAAAGCCATGAGAGAAGAAAACAAAAAGAAAGAGAGAGAGAGAGGAAAAGTCGATCGCTTTTTCGTCTCGTTTACAACCACGAATGCAAATAGAAAGCCGTATCCGGCATGGTTCACCGCTCCGTTTGACTTCCTTCTTTAAGGAGAATACCACCCCTATCGCTTACTTAACTACCATGGCAGAAATAATAAAATGCAGATTTCCATTTGGATCTGTGTACTTAAAAATGTCTTCTTTCTTTCTTTCTTTCTTTCTTTCTTTCTTTTTCTTTTTTTCTTTCTTTTTTTCAACGCTAATCACGTACCTCGACGTACGACGAGAAAAGTTTCTATATAAAATCGATATTATATCCTCGTATGATCGAATATTCCTTAGGATTAATCGATCACACGTCGATCACATTCCATCCGATTAATTTTCATCTTTACACATTTCTCGTTAAACGTATATATCCTGTTCGTAACAGTTAATTTTTCACATTGAAAGCCTTCATGAAATGTTCGGTTAAGGATAGATATTATATGATTTGGAAATAATTCGTCTAAAGGGGGATTTGATTTGATCCTCGTGTGTCGTATACGGAGTTAAGATTTTTCGCGAACAGGATATCAACGACGCGACATTGATCGTGGAGAAAATAAGAAAAAATAAAAGTAGAAGGAGAGAAAGAAAGAGGGAGAAAGAGAGATAGAAAAGACGGAAGTCGCGTAATCTTTCTCACTTTCTCCAAAGTTTATATTTACGAGGACTTTTCCGAATGCAGAGTTGTCACGGTGCGAATCGTTCGTTTTCGTCGTTTTCGCCTTTTTCGTCGCGCATCTTCGCCGAGAGAAATTGCACGCGAGAAGAGAAAGAGAACGAGATAGAAAAGTACCAAAGGAAAGGAAGAGATAGCGAGAGCGAAGAGAGAAAAACGCGTCGCCCGGCCTCCGGGCATTAGCAGTGATATTTTATTCATGAAGCACCTTATATACACGCGGGTGCCTAACCCAAACCCGAGTGCAATGCGAGAGCTACTAAATAAAACATCCATACGCGCCTCGCCCATAAATTTCTACACGGCTGATAGATTTACAAGCCGCCCTTGCCGAACTGATATTTAAATTAGTCCAACTACGTCGAGAGAGTAGGAAAGGAGGAAAATAGAGAGAGAGATAGAAAGAAAGAGAGAGAGAGAGAGAGAGAGGGAGAGGGGTAGAGAAGAGAGAAGGGGTCGTTTGGTTCGCCGCGGGTGGCATATACGCTATCACCACCCACCCCTTTTCAGTTTACGCGGAAAAACGCACTGGAGAAAATATGCTCCTAGCGACGAGTTCATCGTGTTTACTACCGGTAGAAATTTATTTATTTTTTTTTTTCTTCTTTTTAGTCGGAAACAGAAAGAGAGAAAGAGAGGTAGGTAGGTAGGTAGATAGGTAGGTAGGTAGATAGGAGAAAAAAGAAATGGACTCGTCTTTTATCTTTTGTGCATGTCAAACGAATCGAATCTCTTTGTTTCTCTCGATACCTCGTATGTGGAGAAAATAAAATTATCCGCGATTTTTCCCCTTTGAGAGAATTTTCGATCGAAATTAACGAGATTAAAAAAAAATATATATATATATAAAGAAACAAGGGTTTGCCATTTTCTCTCTTTTTCTCTCTTTCTTTCTCGTTGTATCACATTTCAATACAAAGAAAATACTACCGCTGATTTCAGATCCTTTTAAGAGATGGATTTGAGTTGAAATTAACGGGATTAAAATATATGAGAAACGAGGTCGAGTGAAAAAAGGGCTTGCCCTTTTCCTCTCCGCGATCCACTCGTTCTATATACCTAACAACGCTTCATAATTCATCAAAATCGTCGTGGTAGCTCCCGCTGCGGTATTCCGCGACCCTCCAGTCGGTAACATCTTCAGAACAGCCACCCGTTTGCTGTCAGTAGGCCACTGGCCCACTTGCCAAGGGAACGGGGTTGAAAAGACAAGAAGAATTAAGTGCAGCACACCCCTCTGCTTGCCGGTTTCTTTTCTAAGGGTCTTTGCTGTTGCTGCTATTGCTCCTGATCTTGCTATTGCTGTTGCTGTTGCTGTTGCTGCTGTCGCTCTTGTTACTGCTGCTTCTGTTGCCGCTGCTTGAAACGTACGAGTTTCATGCTATGAGGGAGTAAATAATGAACGAAGGGATGATACGTTTCTGAGGAACCGAGGGTAACTTTAGTAGGTCAATACCTTGCTCGCGAGCTTCCTCTTCTTCTTCTTCTTCTTCTTCTTCTTCTTCTTCTACTTCTACTTCTACCTTTGAAAGAGTCCAAAGAACAGAGGAAAATAGAAAGGAAACAAGATTTTTGATCTATTCGAATTTACTTCTTTTCTTTTCTGTATTGTTTCTACAATCAAATCTATGATTGAAACGTCAAAAGAAAAAAAGAGAGTACGAAGTAACGAACGTAAAATACCATTAGATTTCTATACGCTCGATATATTTATTTTTATGATTATATTAAATAATACGCCACAAGGTAATATCTGATTATACTGTTTCTACTTACTTGCAATATAAAAGAGAAAAAAATAAGAAGAAGAGGAAGAAAAAAGAAAGAAATGCATAAAGAAGAGACTAAAAGAAAAAATAGATCACTCGATATAAGATAAGGAGTATGATAAAAAAAGATAGATGGACGATGAATGAGAAGAAAAGGGGTTGATAATGATGTATGACACGAGCTCTCTGACAAAAGAAAATCTCTGAAAAAGATCTTGAAACTAAAAACATTTCTATATTGATCGAAATATCCTTTTATCCTTGGGAAAAGAAGTACTGGAGATATACAACAATTCGTAAAGCTATAGATAAATAAATCGATCTTCTTGGGCGAGGAGATTCAAAGAGAAGAAATATCTATATACTAACTATATATACAATGGATCCAGAAGAAGTACTATAGTTAAGTACGAAGGTAGGATGAGGATCGTCGTTCGTTCTCGATGATTTCCTTCGATCGGACGTTACGTTGCTGGTTTTACGACTTCGTGGCGCATTCTAGAGAAAGAGAGATGTAGGAGAGATGAGGTAACGGAGGTGATGGGTGGAGAGAGTTGGAAAGAGAAGAAAAAGAGAAAAAGAGAAAGAGAGAAAGAGAGAGAACGGCTTTACGCGTGGAATATGCTAAACCGAGATCCGCGGAAACTCAGACCACGTTTCCTCTCCATGCAAATGGCTGGAAGGTCTAATGACGATCCCATGCCGTGGGCGCAAATCGACGGGACCAATTTTTCCTTCATTCTTATTCTCCTTTCTCTCTTTCTCTTTCTTTTTCTTTTTATCACACGAGACCATTGCACCCTCCTTTCCGTACCACCCTTCTCATCCTCCATCTCTCTCTCTGTAACTCTCTCGGTAATGGTACATATCGGTGCGAGCATTCGAATGCAAAGCGAGTCGTATCACTTTGCAAAAAAGAGAATGAAAGAAAGAGAGATAGAGAAAAAGAGAGAGAGAGAGATTTTCTCTCAGTCCTTTCATCGGAGAACGGATAGCGTATTTTACTCGTCGTGAAGTCAAGTGCGAAAGGGACGACACAACTGAGACAAGGAAGGGAATTCCTAGGACACAAGGGTTCAACGAAGCGTCGTCGATCTTTCTTGTATCGATAAACTTCTTCGTTGTCTTTTTCTTTTTCTTTCTTTTCTTTTTTTTTTCGTCCTCTTTAATCTACCCTTTTTTCTTTTTTCTCTTTGTCTCTCTCTCTCTCTCTCTCTGTCTTTCTCTATCTCTTTCTATAAAAAGATCGTCGATCGCGTCTTGTTTAGGGAATCTTCGGCTTACCTGTGAAATTAAATAAGGCTCAGAGAGTGACAGAGGATAAAAGTATCGTGTAACTTTCCACCCGGAAGAGATCATCGTGAATTGGTAGAAGGGTGTCCGATATAGAGAGGGATTGGCTAAAGTGTTACGATTTCGTGACAATACTCGATATACCTACATTGTTTTCTTATCTCTTGATGGTTTAGGAATGCGTGACGAACAAAAAAGAAAAAAGAAAAGAAAAAGGAAGGGTAGAAAAAACAGGGAATGTTAGAGAAAGAAAGAGAGAGAGAGAGAGAGAAAGAGAAAGAAAGAAAGTGAGAGAGTGAGAAGGAAAAGGAAAACGAGGAGAAGAGGAAAGAAATAGTCCAGAGAACTAACGACACGAAATACTTTTTCCTTTCCCGTGAGTAAATAAATGTCTTGATTCATTTAATGTTAGCCTCGTTCATTTATTTAGTCCGATATTGAGGGGAAATTGGGTCAAATGGGGAGATTTCGTTCGTTCGTTCGTTCGTTCGTACTCGACACCACCGTATGTCTCGAACGCACGAATCGCGATCGAGTAGACGACAAATAACAACGAAAAGGGAGAGGTATGGGACGTGAACGAAGAAAAAAAAGAAAGGAAAAGGAAAACGACGAAGAAGGAGAGAAAAAAAAACGAAAGAAAAAAGAGAGGAAGGAAGAAAGAAACAAGGAAAGAAAGAAAAAGGTTCGTCGTGTTTTCGTTCGAGAAGTGGCGAAGAAATGTAAGGAGGACTTAAGGAAAGGACTACATATAGTCTCTATCACGGAGGGTGTGGGAGGTGAATGATGGTGGTGGTAGCGAGAAGTGAGTAGTAGTGATGGGTAGGAGGAGTAGCTAAACTATAAGGACGTAATCTTACACCTTTCTCTCTCTTTCTCTTTTTCTCCCTCTCTCTTTCTCTCTTTCTCTGTTGGAGGCTTTGCTCTCTCGCGAGAGGTCACGTTCTCTTATTTTCGCCTGTTTGCCCTCTCTTTATTACGTGTAACGAAGAACCAAGCAGAGTTGCTTGGAAACCCGACACATCCGAAACAGGCGGTCGCGCGTGCGACGTTCCTCCTTTTCGAAAGAGGATAAAGAGGAGGAGGAGAATGGAAGGAGAAAAAAGAAAAGGAGGAAAAAAGAGAGGAAAGAGCCGAAAAGAAATGGATCCTCTTTGATGAGAGTAGATACAAGTTTGGGAGATCCTGTAGGGCTCTCGTGCTCCGTCTTCTTCCTCCTCCTTCTCTTACTCCTTCTTTCTCTCCTCCTCCTCCTCCTCCTTCTCCTCCACCTCCTCTTCCTTTCTATTCCTCTTACTCGCGTCGAGAAGGGACCAAGAGCGTCCTTCGCTGTTGGGGGAACCTCTCGAATAATCTCACGTCGGCAAAAACGATCGCTCGCGCCGTTCCGTCTTGCTTTGACTGCAAATACGATCGACGATGTTGAGGAACGACCACCTCCTTCTCCTCCTCCTTTCTCTCTTTCTCTTTCTCTTTCTCTCTGTCTCTCTCTCTCTCTCTCTCTCTCTCTCTCTCTCTCTTTCACACACATAGTGAAAAAGATAAAGATGAAGAGAGGACAGTCCTTTATGTACGCGATGCACGTGTGTTATTCAACTTTTATTCTCTTTCGTTCTGAAACACTTTTGTTTACTTTACATTTATATATTTACATATAGAGAAATTTTATTATTATTATTATTATATATATGTATGTATATATATATATATATATATGCGTACATGTGAATGCGTGTACATAAGACATATATTTATGCGTATTATATATTATACAAATAGAGAAGAATATTAAATATTATACGAATATGGAAGAGAGGAATTTTGTACAAACATGAAACAAACATGTCTGTTTTGGCGAGGCATCCAAATTGAAAATACATTGTGTGGTAGTCGTAATTGAGGATAGAGTGAAGGGGTATAGCGAGAGTATAGGAGAAGAGAATGAAATAGGGGACGTTGAGAGTTGACCATGGCAAAATGATACACGCGTCATCCCTCCGAATGCATACATACATACATACATATTTACATATATACATACATCCATACATACAAAAATATATATATATCTGCTTTTAATATTTATCGACTAATAAATATAATAATCCATTGGTGTAGCCGAAACGCTAGGCGTTTACGTGCTTTGTTAAACTCAGGAAGCTCCGAAACGTAAACTTGAAACCAAATCCAAACTAACCGAAACGTCTACATAGATATATACTACATCCCCTTTCTATCTCTCCCTCCCTCCCTCTCTCTCTCTCTCTCTCTCACTTCTCTTCGATCCTGTAACTGTTATATTCCATGCTTCGTGATTCGTGGGATTTCGTTCGCACGTATTCCATTCGCGTGTTGGTATCTCGTTTATCGCTCGATCCCAACGTGCATGTATTTGTATTATTGTTCTTCTACACGTACCTTGCATATATATGACGTATTTGGATGTATTTGTAGAATGTGTATATGTATATGTGTGTGTGTGTGTTTGTATGTGAGTACGATAGAAATATATACTACTCTTTTTAATTATCCTCTCTTTCGAAATTTTTCCATTTATATAAACGAAAGAAAATATCTTTGATTCGTGAAATCTGACGAATTTTATACACCAACACACTAACGAATATCTACTTATGTTTCAGGGTATCATTCCTGGCACGAAGTTAGTACGAAGAGACTACCTAACGTTAGTAGTAGAGACTTTCGTCGAAGTAAATGATAGTACTGGACTGCATCGGGCTTCCACGTGTGCATTGGAAGAAGTTGTATCGTGGATTCATCGAAGAGGAAGAGAAAAGGTAGGGGGAGTCGTATTACAGAACCATTCTCATAGTCTCTACACGTGCGTATATACGTATATACATGCATATACACACAATCACGTATATTCAGAAATTTATATACTTATACGAGTATATTCGTACGCGAGGATCGCTGGTAGGATCCTCTCTATACATGGATGATAATACACCACTGTCGAGGTTGGTTTGGATGTGTCATGGAATCGTAAACCGGTAGATATTAAATTTTTACAATCCCAGCTCGTTGGCTGGGTGGTCGGACAAGAGGTTATGATGATTAGATGTAACTCGATAATACGCATGGTGTGTGATGGTGGTGGTGGTGGTGGTGGTAGTGGCCAGAGTGACGCCATTGGTTCTTCCTAGCAACGTTTCTGCCTTTGCAGAATATCGTGCCGCCTTTGCTGCCTTCGGTATGTTGCGTCGGCAAAAGTAGTCGAAGGAGAGAGGGTTGGGGTGTGACGGGATAGGGGTAGGAGTCTTCGTCGTCGTCGTCGTCGTCGTCGTCGTCGTCGTCGTCGTCGTCATCGTCGTCGTTGTCGTTAAAAGCGCCGTTAAATCGGCGAAACCTAAAAATCGTAAAACTTCATCCTATGCCACCCCCTTATCCTGATATGTACCTTCCTAAAATCGTTCGATAACGCTTCCTACTCCTTTCGTTCTATCATCTAAAATATAACAAGTCGAAAATGATATATAGCATCGATATAGAAACAACATCAATTCTCCGTTCTCCGGAATTGTTTTAATTAAACGAATAATCACGTGTATGTTTACACGTTTAATGGATATTAATGTTTAATTTATCAATGTTAAATATTGACTTTGTTTCCGATAATTATTCATTATGATTACGCGCTAACTTGATTCAAAGTTTGCACTAAAAATAAAAAGTACCATAAAATATCTACGATCTATTAATAGCATCGAATTACAACTCTATATATATATAATAATCGATTTGAAAGAAACATTCATTTTAATTTTTAAGTTAAAGTTTTAAATATAGATTTTGTAAGTAATATTAAGAGAAGAACGTGGAATCGATTGTCGAAACATACGCCGTCGATTTGATATCCAAATCTCTCTCTTTCTCTCTCTCTCTCTCTCTCTCTCTCTCTCTCTCTCTCTCTCTCTCTCTCTCTCTCTCTCTCTCTCTCTCTCTCGTATTTTTATGCCCGACATAAACGTAACGGCGAGTCATAACGTCCGTCACGAGCAAATGGCATTGCATACGCGAGTCTCGTACGTGGCACCCTTCGCATAATAATTCTCCGTATTGTCAAAAGCGAAATACGCTTCGACCACGCATTCGCCGTTATTAACGTTTATACGTTAGCGTAAGATAACGCTCCTCGTGTTTTCGGATACGAGAGAGACAGCAGACAGCAGACAGCAGACGGAAAGGAAAGAGAGAGAGAGAGAGAGAGAGAGAAACGGAAAGCTTGTTGTAACGATTCTATCAATGAAATTTGCCAGCAAGAAGGACGCTTACAATCCGTAGTTATTGGACGTAATTCGTGATTGGCATTGGTCGTTTCATTCTCTGGACGGCTTAGTGCTAATAAATTCGACGTATCGAGGCTGTTCGAATAAGCGAAGTTTACCACCAACAGCAACACCAGCAATATCACTATAATATCACAGTAGCAGCAGCAGTAGTAGCAGTAGCAGCAACAGTAGCAGCAGTAGCAGCATCCTTACAACCACCCCTCGTCAGGAAAAGCTGTAGTAGAGCTTAGAGGAGACATAAAGCGGTTTTGCTTCGTCGATTTTATGAATATGCTTTCTCGAAACAGCGGTCGAAGTATCGACGCCACCAAGGCAGCACCAACAGCAAGCAAGCAGTCAGGCAAGCAGGCAGGCAGGCAGGCCACCCTCTTTGCTTTTGAGGAAAAAAAAGAAGTCGCGAGGTTCACTGGTTAAAAGAGAAGTACTAGAAAAGGAAAAAGAAAGAGAGAAGGAAAGGCAGAGAAAGAAAGAGAAAGAGAGACAGAGTACTGCTGGTGGTTGAAAGCCAAGCGAGCGATATAGGTGGACGATAATTCATCGACTTTCGCGAGAAACAAGGGAAACCTTTTTCCCGATATTCGACGATTCTTCGATGGCCTTAGAAGCGTAAAGTCACTCTCTCTTTCCCTCTTCTCTCTATTCCTTCCTTTTTTTCCTTTCTTTCTTTCTTTCTCTCTTTCTTTCACTGTCTATGTATCTCTGTTTCTCTCTCTCTGTCTTTTCGCAAATCGAATCGAATCGAATCGTACTTATACATATTCCTCGATAATCTCACAGCATTCTGCTTCTCCTTTCTCCGAATCTACGGGCTTTATCGGTGATTTAATGCAAATATAGAAGGGGCCTCGAGAAGAAATTGACTTACACCAGAAAGAGAGAGAGAGAGAGAGAGAGAGGAGTCCCAGGGAATTCATTTAGTTCGGCCACGAGCATAATCGAGTTTACCGAGACGACGAAGGCCTGGCCTCCCTCCTTCCTCCCTCTTCTCTTCTCTTCTCTTTCGGCAAAGTATTCCTCTCCCTTTCGTGAACCGTGACGGGAGCGAAAGAGAAAGCGAGAGGATGCCGAAAATACCTATCGGTATACTTCAAAGGAAGAGGAAAGCCGAAAGCCGACAACGTTGTCGTCGTATTCGTCTTCTCCAAAGCGTCACTAGCGGCTTCTTTATCACTATACTATAGTCGCCTTGTCCTTGTTCCAAAGGAATATTTCCTCCAAGAAAATTCTCTTTCTTTCTCTTTCTTTCTCTCTTTCTCTTTCTCCGTAGCTCATGATAGCCTGACAAACTCGTGTTTTATCGCATTATTTATTGCCGCATGCGTTTGAGGGGGAGGGTTGTTGGTTGAGTCGAGTTAGTAGAAGACAGAGAGAATGAGAGAGAGAGAGGGACAGCATCGGTGCTACTACATACGATTCACCAACGACCCCCTGGCGTTACTTTACCCACCGAGAATCGCACACATACCTAGATGGAAGAGAATCCCCGTTATTGATGGATTCCTCCCTTATGAAATATCTCGGAGCTCGGTACGAATTTATTGCGAGCAGTTCGACCTGCTTTATCTCGTATTGTTCATGATAAAGCCGCAGTGATATCCCCGAGATCTTCCGGACATCTAAAAAGCCCCCGATGAGCCGTTATACGACTCTTCTTTCTATTTTTTTTTTCTTTTTTCTTCTTTCTATGTCTCTCTCCGTTTCTATTTCTCTATCACCGTCTCTCTCTTTCTCTCTTTTTATAAACGTTTCTACGATATATTCTTCTATATACATACGAATGTGTGTACGAGTAAATGTTTGTGTGTACATGTGCGAGTATTGCGTATTTCTATTTCTCTCTTTTTTAAATGAGTTCTCGTATCAGTAATGAGCAAAAAAATGATTTCTCCTTTTTCACGAGTACTTACTTCGTTTCAAACGACATAGAAAGAGACAGAGAATTTTTCCAAAGAAAAATATAAAAAATACAAAAGAGAGAGAGAGAGAGAAAGAGAGAAAGAGAGAAGTAGATATTTATATTTATGACTGGAGCTTTCGAGAGAACTCGATGTCACCTATACGTTGATACGCGATGAACCCTGTTCCTCGCTCTATCTCTCTCTCTCTCTCTCTTTCTCTTTTTCGGTGAGGCGAAAAAAAATCGTATCCACTCGTTTTTTCCGTCGACCGCACTGGAACTATTATCCCATAATTTTTTAACGGCCGTACTCGCTCGCGTTCCCGTTCGTTACTTTACGATTCGAACTTTTATTACACTCGCATGTCGCGCTTTTCGGCGCACTTTTCAGCAAATACGTTTTATGACCTAGCGTTTTCGAGCGAGACAGGAAAGAGACAGACAAGAGTAGGACCAACGTTTCGTTTGCATATACGCAGGTGGAGATCAAATTTTTTTTTTCTTTCCTTTTTTCCTTTTTCTTTTTTACTCCTCTTTTTTTTCGTTTTTAAACGTACGTAGATACACGTTCGATCAATGCGGATTTCGTAGTAAAAAAGCAAGTGTAACGAGTTAATTATTTTCTTTTGGGAAAGAAAAAAAATCGTGTGCGTTAAAGAAATTGAGCGAATACGAAACGAAAAGAGAGAGAGAGAGAGAGAGAGAGAGAGAGAGAGAGAGAGAGAGTATTTATCAAAGAAAATGTTCATAATCGCGTTGGTTCTGGCACGCTTTTTTCCCGGTCGCTTTGACGATCGTTAAAAGAATTTGCACGCTCTCGTCAGCCGCTCGTTCGTCCGTAAAAAAAAGAAAACGAGGCTTAGAATGAGAAAGAAAGAGAGAGAAAGGGAGAGTAAAGAGGGAAGGAGAGGGGTGACAAAGGGAGCAGGGAACGAGAAACCGCCCTCGTTCTCGTTCGCTTCGTTTTTCCATCGCGAAAATAAAAAAATATCCTTCCGTGAGTCGACTCGTCGTATGTACGTGGAATTCCTTCCTTTTCCATAGATTCCAGTTTGATATTCTTTTTCTCTGTCTCTTTCTCTCCCTTTCTCTTTCTCTCTCTTTCTTTCCGTATATAGGTATGCATGTAAGTATGTACGTACATACATATACATATATAAAAAACTCCTTTTCTGCAATCGAAGAATTTGGGGCAGGTTGCGGTTCAACGATGCACGCAATGTGGTTGAAACCAGAAGGAAACCTTCTTTTATCCATTGAACCACCACCCCATCCTTTTCGAGGACCTCGTTCTTTCGGTGTACACGTCGAAAGAAGCAAAAAGAGTAATCTTCTTTTCTCGGTACTGTCGTCGATTACGTCTCCGTGTTTTTATTTACAATGAAATAAGTGAGTACGACGGACGGTCGGACGGATGGACAGACGGACAGACAGGCAAGCAGATAGAAAGAGTAAGAGAGAGAGAGAGAGAGAGAGAGAGAGAGAGAGAGAGAGAGAAAATTAGAAAGAGGAAGAGAGAAAGGAATAGAGGGAGAAAAAGGATCCCAACCACGTTTCGATACGACAATTACGGATATACCTACTACTCGTGGCACGAAAGACAAATAAGTGGCTCATTGTATTCGTTTCCAAAGATAAATACTCTTGCATGCATGAAAATAGAAGGATACGATGGCGAATGTATATAATACGTACGATAAGTTTTCTAATCCAAAGGATCAAATTAATTTCCATTGGAATATTATCAAAGGACTTTTGTTATATCCAATATCATCAAGAAAATCATTTACGGTTTACCGCTTTTATGGAAACCTATTCGATTTCGAATACGATACTCGTACATTCCTAGGAAACTAAATACTTAACTTTGGCATGGTTTCGTGATCACGAGATAGTTATAGTGTCGGTACCATACGCTTTTGGGCTCTCCAGCATCACCTTTACCAAGAGCAATCGTCGAACCATTGGCAACACCAGCGGCCGTTCAATTACGCAGTCATTAACTCGCGATTGTCTCTTTCGACGACGACGTAACCTCGTTATGCCGACTTGAATCCCGGGCTTGGCAATATTCTACGCGTAGATCTCAACACAGATAGGCTTTTAGCGTATTAGCAGGCACAATGTGACAATGGAACGTAGTCCGTGCGCTACGGGAATAGCAAATGCTGCCACTCTATCCGTTTCCCATACAATTGCCAGCCAACTCCTCCTCCTCCTCCTCCTCCTCCTCCTCCTCCTACACCCCTAGCCTATGACTCTCTCTCTCTCTCTCTCTCTCTGTCTCTGTCTCTGTCTCTCTCAAACATACATTTGCTAAATCGCGAATAGTCAAGCGAAACACGTATTTCATAAACGCCCATGACAATGATGATAGAAGATTCATCTCCTTTCATGAATCCCTGAGAAAGTCTATGTTCATTATTTTATCATGATGTTACTTTACTTCTTAATTGTTTTATTTTCATGTTCGCTGTGTTGATCAATTTAAAGGGAAACATTATCCTTAAGATTGAGATAGTCTGACAATCAGTCAAATTATATTCCAAATACGGGAAACATGGTTTATCGAGACATGTAGGTATAGGAACACCACTCGATGGATATGGGTCGATCGTGCGTGCAGAGCCGTCTATATAGCAATAGAGATAGAGAGCAATAGAGATAGAGAGAGAGAGAGATATATAGTTTGCCATGATACCAGTGTCTCGGTGGATGCGTACGTTGGTCAGAACGTCGGTACATGCGTCGTAAAGTGACGATCGGATCAGGATGCAGGAAATTGGCCGGATACGCGAGCAATGGTCCATGCTGATACAGCCATCGGTAGCTCGTGTTAGCGCGAGCCGCGGATATCAGCCGAAGTACTCGACCGAACTTTGATCCACCCACGTAGAGCAAAATCCTCGATAACTCTCTCTCTCTCTCTCTCTCTCTTTCTCTCCCCTCATTTATCTCTCTCTCTTTCAACGACTCTTTGCTCTTCGTTTGTCCATGATCCATTGTTCTACGAAAGAGAAAGAGATTTTATGCAGTTATCACAGTTTTATTATTTTTTTCGTTCGGCAACGAATATTCAAACCGAAATTCGTGAACGATCGATCGTAAACAACGGTCAGATAAATACAAAGAGAGAGAGAGAGAGAGAGAGAGAGAGAGAGAGAGAGAGAGAGAGAGAGAGGAAACGAGATGATTCGAGTTCTTCGCCGAGCTTCAATGTCGCGCCATTAACCGTAGAGATAAGCCAGTGGTCGGTGGTCCGGCCAATATTGAATGGTCTGTATAGGTAGTTTGCCCGAAGGGGGTCGAAGGTGGTGGATACTGAACATGAGAGAGAGAGAGAGAGAGAGAGACTGACTGACTGACTGACTGACTGAGAGAGAGAGAGAGAGAGAGAGAAGGGTGGTCGTGCATTAGTGGGACCATTGTGCCTGCTGCCACCCCTCAAATCCATATTACTCGCGTAGTAGTCAGTCAGTGTCCGTTCCTCTCTCCGTCCATCCGTCCGTTTGAATATACACGTATATTCGTGGCGTGGAAGCGTGTATCGGCAAACCAGGGTGGTTGCCTACGCGTTCTATATGCAAACCGCCACGTAATGAGTCCGTCAACCCCCGCTCTGACGTCGTTTGCCGCTATCCTTGCACTTAGCCGACGCCCGCGCCAACACCATTTTCCAACCGAATCTACTCTTCCTCTCTCCTACCCACTCCCCTCTCTCTTTCTCTCTCTCTCTCTCTCTCTCTCTCTCTCTCTCTCTTCGTCACAAATGCAAATACGACAATGAAGAGATGGTGGAGAAGGAGGAGGTGAAGTTAGGGGTGGTGGACAGGGCGATCGCGCGAATGCAAATTAGACGCGAGTAGAGCCGCGATTACCGTCGCGTTTCTCTCGTCTACGTGTTAAATCCGAAAGCTCCGATATATATATATATATATATATATATATATATGTACACACACACACACACACACATATATATCTAGTACCTTTTCTAGTATTTCCTTTTCTAGTACTCATTCCTCTTTTTCGTTCTCTTCTTTCTCTCTTTCTATGTCCGCTTCGTTTCTTCCCAAGCTGATGAGAGTAAGCAGCAACAACCTCAACGATTACTCGATTACTGCCTGTCTGTTAACGTCGTATTGCGTGCGGGGATTTCGTTCTACTCTTCCCCTTCTCTCGTTTTCAATGTTTTTCTTTCTTTTTTTCTTTCTGTTTTTTGTTCGTTTCTTTTTTCGGTTTAATCCACTTTCGTTTCGTTTTGTTTCGTTTCGCTTTCTCTTCTGCTCTTCGTTTTTTGACCCCACGATTAACACTTCATCGATCGTAAAAGAAAATTCGAGGACCGTATTAAAAGTAATCACTTATGTGTCACGATTGTATGTACAATTGTTTTTCCCCTTCCTGAATGTTCTTTTTCTTTTCAATTGGTATGATCTATCAGGAGTAAATTAAATCAATGTTAAAAGATATGAGTTTGATATTTCCAAAGACAATATGCATATATATATATATATACATATATCTTCTTTCACGGTCGTTGATTTCCTAGAAGTCCATACGTATCAGCATTGTTTATAGTTTGGTTATTACTCTGGTGTCATCCGATCGGTCGTCCTAAGGATCGCTCGTTCCTCCTCTCCTACGTTTCAACAATGGCTCGTCAACGTGCGAAACGAGATGACACGGCCGGCCGCGTGTGATAATTATTCTCGCGCACGTTACGAGTGTGCCTGCGAATATTCTCCCTTTCCCTCTCTCTCTCTCCCTCCCTCTCTCCCCCTCTATCTCTCTCTCTCTCTCTCTCTCTCTTTCTCATTACGAGTGACGAGACGTTCACCTATACGTATATATGTATATACAGATATATATATGTATATGTATATATATATATATATATATATATATGTATGTATATGTACATTATGGTTTCCGAGTTCCAGTTAGTCGCGCGGTGGCATCAGTCGACGTCGCTGGCATAATGTTTAGCATAGCTCGTTGCAATATGTTACACGCGCAAAGCGTCGAATGAACATCAGCTCGACACCCCCCGCTTCGCCCACCGAATCGAGTTATCTCTTCGGTATTGGCTATCCGTGCCCGTGCAACACGATTCGCACGTTCGTCGCTCGATCTCGTTTCGTATGCATCGATATACAACAGACCGTTCCCGGTTTGTGTGGCAGGATGTCGTTGCATGTTTCTCTCTTCGATTTCCGCTAACCGTAATTCCTTCCTACGAATTTACAACGTTTTTCTTCCTTTTGCTTTTTCTGTTTCTTTCTTCTTTCTCTTTTTTTAATCTTTTTTCTCTCTTTTTTTTTTTTATCTCTCATCTCTCTACCGTCTACCAACTCTTTCCACGTTTTTCTTTTATTAATCGTTTAGTTAATCGTTTCTATGCTCGCTTTATTTTTCGTGATCGTTGATATTTATCTTGAAGATACGTTTTAATGTAAGATAGTTTTGTAGTAATACGTGTTATTTATCAGTTACATTTATTATTGGAAAAAATGATAGAAATTCATGATCGTTTGTTCTCCGTGAAAAAAAAAAAGAAGAAAAAGACGGAGCATTAAATTATGTAATAGTCTCGAGTGGCCAATAATCTCACAGATCAAAATCTATAAAATTATATTAAACTATAAAACACAATAATAATAAAAATATTCATAATAATAATTTCATATTAAATTATACAAATAATTAATTATGAGTATCACCGATGATACATATTAATGTAAATGTATTATAAATGCACCGTGGACTCAAGTTAATATTAAAGATATAAACGTTTGTTCTACGTTTGATAAAGCGTAATGGTTCGTAGCAAAAACAAATAGTTAGACCCCCATGTTGTCCCTGCCGGACGAAGGGACGTTTAGCACGGCTCGTCGTAACGCGAGAAACATACAACATGGAGAAACTCCTGTCGTGCAAATCGGGTTAGCGGCTGGCCAGTATCTATCCACGTTTCGCGTCTCTCCTGGCTAAGCCGCGAGTGTTAGGGTGCTCCAGGGTGAGCTAGCAGGATCGTCGATTTCGCCGATCTGACCGACCAAGCGACCAACGACCCTCCTTCCTCTATCTCTATCTCTATCTCTAACTCTAACTCTCTGTCTCTCTCTGTCTCTCTCTCTCTCTCTCACACCCTAGTCTTGTTTAGGGATGCTAGCCTGCCTGTCAACGTATGCTAATCACGGTAATAGGGCGTACGTTGTACTACCATCGTCTGCCGAGCCTGCTTTGCTCCGGTCTACGTTAATATTTCGAAATAACATCGATTTGGTCTGCATCTGTCTCTCTCTCTCTCTCTCTCTCTCTCTCTCTCTCTCTCTCTCTCTCTCTCTCTCTCTCTCTTTAAGGGTGATCGTAGACCCACCACCAGTATTGTCCATTAGATACTGTCATAATTATACTAGTCGACCATTTCGATGGTCTACGTTAAACGAGAGAAAGAGGGAAAGAGATAGTGGGAGAGAGAAAATAGACAGGAGCGTAGGGGGATGGGACACAGCAGGGGAATTGTAGAACTATTCGATCGTAGGGACTGTTTAGAAAGCAACGGAATGCTATTTGTTGAAAGCTGCAACGCGTTTGTGTAACGAGCTGTCGAAGCGTCAAATTGTAATTTCAAACTAAATTACAAACCGATCTATCTACGATTATTCTTTGATTTGATGATCAAAATCTATGATTAAATTCCTTTGAGTAATCAGAAATGTGTATGTGCGTGCGTGAATTCGAGTCGGTTTCATTAGAAAAAAATGTTAATGTAATTTTCTCAATGCTTTGGCCGCTAATTCGTTAAATTACGATCGTGAGGGTGTGATTTTGAAAGAAAATGCGAGTGAACGAGAGGGTGTCCCACGATTGGACCATTTTAAAGGCCGGTGTCCCCGATCTCTCTTTCAATGTCCTCTGTTATTGGTTCGACTGGAAAAGTGGGGTAGGAGGGTGCATTAACAACAACCCGACGCTTCGTGGTATATAGGTCCCAGGGTGGCTGTAGTACGACGACGCACCCAACGACATCGCGGATATTATAAATTCCGAGTCAAATGTAGCGTATTGTAATTTCGGCTGGATATCACTTAATGCAATCTGTAAGCTTTTTCCCGTGGAAAAATTGCCTGGGCTCTTCCGACAACGTATTTGGACGCTCTCCACGCGAACTCTCTCTCTCTCTCTCTTCTTTCCTCTTTCTCTTTCTCTCTCTTTTCCATGTTTCTCCGTCTTTTACCCTCTTCTCCTTTCCACCAAAATTGTTTCCGCACGAATTAAGATAAATGAGAACGATAAGATCGTCGCGGAAGCGCGCAAAAATCTATAATTCGCTATACGAGAGATAAAAAGAAAGGAGAGAGAGAGAGAGAAAGAAAGAGAGACAGATAGAGAGATAGAGATAGGTACTTCTTTTTTATCTTTCATATTCCAAAAAAAAAAGAAGAAAAAAGAGAACGAGAAGAAGAAAGAGAAAGAAGTGGATTTTCGTCGTTAGTTAGTAACAAAGAGTAAGTGGAAGGAGGAAAAAGAGAAAGGCGAAGGATAAGAAAATAAAAAAAAAAAAAAAAGAAAAAGAACGAAAGATTCGCGTGCATCCACGTGAAATTAAAAATCTACTCCTACTCGAGCCCAATGGCTCGACGACAAAAGGAGATATGAGCGTTGGTACAGGAGGCAGCCGGGAATACAGGATTACGTCTTTCCTACCTCATCTTCGTCTGACAAAAAAAATAAATACCCTCGAGCGCGAGCAGAAAAATAAGCCCTTAAAGAGCCTGATGAATTTTAAATCAGGCTCGCATTGAAATCGGGAAAACGTCTCCATTGCCAGAGGACTTTCAAACTCTACTACATATCTCTCTACCTACCTACCTACCTACCTATCTACCTACCTACCTACCTACCTACCTACCTACCTACCTATCCTCTACCTACCCTCCCTCCGTGTCAACTTCTACGAGCCACCTCCTTCTTCTTACCCTTCCTTCCTCACTTCTCTCCTCACCCACTCACTTCGTAGCTACTACCACCGCCTTCCTACTTTCAGTTTTCATCTCTTAATAATACAGAGGCACTAATACCCTGATCACATATTCTCAAGGATGAAAG